>NW_028327178.1:52374545-52526060 GCF_987537825.1 Furipterus horrens | reverse complement strand
ACCCACACCTTTCCCTTCCCCCACTTCTTCCACAGTCATGCATCTCCTAAACTCCAAGTGACTCCACAAGACTTGCAACCAGGGAAGCAATGGGCAGTGCCAACTCATCCTGGGATAACCACCTTAACCTGTCTCCAAAGCCCCCTTTTTCTCTGATTTTGCAGTGAGCTTACTTCTTTTACTGTGACTACTATTTCTTAGTGAGCTAAAGCAGCCCCCCTAGGTTCTCTCCTGTTGCCTCTTCTCTATTAAGCCTTTCCTTTCATTGCCCCCAGCTTTAACAAATGCATCCTCATTGTCACCTGGACTCGTGTTGGAAAATCTTTTCTAAAGGATGTCAAGAACCCACACACTACCAGCAGGCCTGAAGCAGACTCACTCCTGGCTCAGATCCCCATCTGGTAACAGTTCCAGGCTCCTTGCTTGTCCCTCCAAGCAAAGAAAATGAGGCTCTGAGAGATGATGAGACTGCACTAGGAGAGAGCATGCTAGCAGTGAGGATATGGGCATGCATGTGTGTGTGGTGTGTGGCAGGACAGCCTGACCAAGCAGGAAAGCCTTTATCATCAGAGAGAGTATAGACCACAGAGTGCTTCTCTACACTCCAGCTTTCTTCCCAGCAGAGTCCACCCTCCACCCTCTACCCCTGCCTCTTATGTGGGCTTATTCTGCAAAGTAGAAAGTCATCAGTTCAATAACCAAGAGAGCAAAACAAAACTGTCATAGATGGAGACTCTCTTACCATTTGAGTTTTTGCCCAGAACACTCCCTGATCTCTCCTGTTCTTTGCCACTTTGCCCATCCAATGATTCATCACACATATGTGAACAGGTCTTCATTCTTGTGGCTAATGCTCTCTCTGAGGCTCCCCCACCTATGCACTAGTGAAAAGGGATATGCCAAATACAAGGCTACAGTGACAGTAGCACAAGAGGTATGTGGTTTTATGAGGGAGTTGGACAGCTCAAGGAACAACTAAATTACAGTCTAGTAAGGGCCTGTAGGGGGATCACAGATGCATGAGGCAACATGAGAGGAACACTTACATATGCTGAGGCTCCTAAGAAAGACCTTCTGAATGAAAGAGACCCTGAATTGAGATAGTAGGCTGTATGTTATACATGGATAACAACGAGACACAAGGGTCACCTGGTGAAGGAAAAATAATGAGAAGGCTCAGAGGCAGGACATAGCTGGGAGATTCAGAACATACATTTAGTTCAGTGCGGGAAGAGCACAGAGCTGCATGAGGAGTGGGCTGAGATGAGGCTGCAGTTGCCACAGTGGCATACATAGAGGCCTGGATTTTGGACTAAAAAGAAAAAGGAGCCCCTGTAGACTTGTTCTGTTTTCTCTCTCTCAGATTGACAGCTCCCTTTACGATCCTTAACTATAGAGATGGAAAGTGTGTCTTCTGGAAGCTGAAGCTATAAGGATCTTACTGCTTTTGTATTTTTTTAAGGTTACCCTGGTAACAAGGGGTTAGAAGTTGGAATGGCAGATCTGGGGGTATGGCCACCTGCTAAGAGGCTACTGCAGTAGTCCACAAGATGATGATTTGGTCCTGGACTAAGCTATAGCGGGTAGAGATGAGGAGGAGGAATGGGACAAGAGGGGCAAGAGAGAGCTCTCACAGCATGAATGAGTGACCCTGGCAGGCCTGACAGTGCTGCCCTTCCAGGGAAAATGCAAAGAGTTGAGACAACATGTCTCAAAGTTATTTGCCCGTGTCCTCAGGAGGCAAGAATGTGACTTGGGAGGCTGAAGTTTCCACCAGCTGAGACTGGGATCCTGCCCCATTTAATTTAATAGGAGGACCATGTTTCCAGAAACAGTGTTCTTGAGCTTAAGAGGTAAGTGAAGATCTGTCACCCAGACCACAGGCAACCTATCAACTCTTCTATGATGCCATGATTACACTCCAATGACTGAGCACTCCATGCACCCAGGATTGGATACATTTTATCCCATTTCACTGTCATTAAAAAATATACCCAACCCCCTAGCTGTCTCTTCCTAGCATTCTCACTGGCACAGCTTAGAATGATAAATAAAAGTCCCTTTTCCAAACATCTGTGTGGCCCTGAAAATAGGGCCATGCATCTTACAGGCAGAGCATTTGGAAAAATTGCCACCTTGGTCCCCATTCTCAACAATCGCTGCTGGATTGGGCACAAATTCCCTGTCCTGGTATATGACCATCCTCTAATTTCCATGCCAGCTTCTGTGTGTGAGGGTGTGTGTGTGTGTGTGTGTGTGTGTGTGTGTGTGCTTGTGTGTGTGTGTGTGTGTGTGTGTGTGTGTGTGTGTGTGTGTGTGAAGAGAACGCCATTGCCACAGGTCAGGAGGGAAGGTATGTGGTCCCCCAGAGCCAGGGCCCAGCAGAAGTTCTTTTCTGGGGTACTGTCCTAGACTCACATGGTGGCTGACAGTACCTGGACAGCAAGCAGAAGGATGGGGTAGGTTGGGGAGAGGGGGATTTTCACTTGGGCACTGGTAAGAACTGATGCTGTAATGCAGCTTAGGCTGGGAACCCAGGTCAGAGGACTCCTCAGAGGTGACCTTTAAACTCGTGATTGCAAATGGATGTGGCCTGATATTAAGATGCTTCATGATTCTGACCAGCCAAGAAGGGGGAGCTGGAGAGGTGGTGAGTAACCCTCCCAGAGGGAATCTGACCTCAGTTATGTGGCAGCTTCTTCAATGACCCATCACCCCCCTAGGTGGACAGAGAGGCAGAAGCAGCACTGGGGTGTTAGCATCCCTCTCCAACAAGGAGAAGCTGAATTACACCCTGCAGGTTAACCCAGGTCCACTGAGTGCTGGCTTTATGCTCCTGGTTGGACTGCACAGGGCAGGGGAACCAGGTCCTGTTTCAGGCACCAGACACTAGACACCAGGATGTGAGACAAAGGGGACCTGTGCCCAGAGAGGTGGGATCTGACTGTGGGGATGAAGGGGGCCTAAATCTCCCTCAGAGGGCTATCCCTGGGGGCCCCTGGATGCCTAGGTGGCTTTCAGACAGGGCAGTATAGAGAATCACAGGAAGACACATACACGGCATTGCTCAGGGTCCCTGTGTGAATGCCCTGGGAAAGCTCTGGCAGCCCAGCCCTGAGCCTGTCCCTGCTTCTTCTAGGAAGAATGTTATATTCCTGGTCTTGTTTCTCTTCCTGTTCAGCCCAGAAAGCTCAGGGTGAAAGTTGGGATGCAGCACTGTGAACCCTTGAAACCCCGTGAACTACACATGGCATTCCAACCTCTTTCTACCACTTCTTAGTTCTCTTTGTCTAGGTAACTCAGCATTTGAGTTTCATGTTTCATTCTAGTGCCTGTACTCCTGTGGGCCTCCTCAGACTAGTGTGGAATGGGCCCAGGGGAACAACATGCTCATCTCTCCATCCTGCCCAGCCAGGTGGTCCTCAGTGTCCTCATGCATGGGACTCTGTAGCCCTAGAGGAAATCCTCTCTCAAATTTCTCCAGGAGGGGACTAGACTGTAAGTGCTGGGGTCCGTGGGGCTCACTGGTTTGTTCTTTCCATCCCTGTGTCCCAATCACCTAGAAGAGTCCTGAGGTCAGTGAATAAGCTCTGGAGATAGTTACTAAATAAATGGGCATGAACAAGACAATAAAGCCCATTCACACTTTGGATCAAACTGAATCTGGTGGTCATCTCCAAGTGCTTTCAGGCCCTTTTCAGGCCTGCCCTGTCCCTGAGGCTGACCCTGGCCTGGGCTCCCCAGGCCTCTGGGTGGCTGCATTTTTTCAACAGTAACTGGAGAACAGGAGGACAGAGGGTTGGGGCAGTGTTCCCTATTCCTGAGACAGCCCCTCACAGGGCTCAGGTGAGGTGAGCACGGCTTCCTTCTTGCTGGCACATGGACCCCACCCTGGTCCCTCACTTATCTCTGTCGCACTGAAGGTTGGCCTTGATCCTAGTGTCCTCTCTTGCTGTGTTCAGGAGCTGTTTCTAGTGGGATCTTGTCAGACACATCCAGCAGCTCTGCTTCTGTTGTGTGTGTGTGTGTGATTCAGGGATCGTCTCTCTGCACAAGCAGTAGGCACACCACATTGTCTTTCTACAGACTTATTTATTGAAAATAACTATTCAAGTTTGCAACAGTATTTTTATAAATTCTTCAGATTTAAAACAACTAAGAGGACCTTCTATCTTCGGGGTGTGTGTGTGTGTGTGTGTGTGTGTGTGTGTGTGTGTATGTGATGGAGAAGAGAACGGATGCCTGTGTACCTATTAAGTTACTTCCATAGATTTTTGATAATAGCCATAGCATACAGTCATGGTCTTTATTTAAACATCTACATCAAACTAAGATGATGGTTTAGGTAATAGTGGTCATTTAAATCAAAATACAATACTTATAATAAGCAGATAATTCTAAAGGATCTCATGGACAATTCTGTACTCATGAGAATTATGTTAATAAATCTATATTAAAATAATATTACTGTGAAGTTATAAAGCTGTTTACTGCTAAGAGCAATGGTGGCATCAATTTAGTAAGAGTAGCTTAACTAATGAGTGATCAATCAGAATTACTGAAACAGAAACACAGGCAGATGTTGTGTCCTGGTTGTCGGGGTTCGGGGCTAGCTGCTGTGGAAGCTGAGTCAAACCTGCAGGTGCACCTGGATTCTTGAGCTCTTACTGTGTGAACTTGCTCTTTCCTGGGGATCTAATGACCCAGGAGATGACCTTTCACTTCTGGGCCTCTGTGGGTTGTGGATGGAGCAGCAGGAGCAAAAGGACCACCTGGGAAAGGCTGGAACATAGACTTGGCCTTGGCTGGTATTTGCCTTTTATGATCATTTTCCTCCTAGGCTCCTTTTTTTTTTTTTTTTTCTTGGTTGGCACCAGTGTTTATTTCAGTGAGAAGGGGTTGAAGGCCTACATCTATGCTGTGGGGTCCTGGGGCCTCCAGCTTCTTACTTGGCCTTTGGGTTACGGAACTTGCGCCCAGCAAAGATGGCCTTGTCCCCAAGCGCCTCCTCAATCCTCATGAGCTGCTTGTATTTGGCCAGATGTTCTGAGTGGCAGGGGGCACCAGTCTTGATCTGTCCGGTGCAGAGCCCCACCACAAGGTCAGCAATGAATGTGTCCTCAGTCTCCCCAGAGCAGTGGCTCACCATCACTCCCCAGCCATTAGACTGAGCCAGTTTGCAGGCCTGGATGGACTCGGTCACCGAGCCAATCTGGTTGACCTTTAGAAGCAAGCAATTGCAGGCCTTCTTCTCAACGGCCTGGGCAATTCTCTTAGGGTTGGTGACTGTGAGGTCATCTCCCACGATCTGGATGTCCACCCCTGAGAGGAACGAGATCCAAGTGGCCCAATCATCCTGGTCAAAGGGGTCTTCGATGGAAACCACTGGATAGTTCTTAATGAAGCTCTTGTACAGCTCCCCCAGCTTTTCCCCAGTGATGTACCATGAGGGGTCATCAGGTGACTTGAAGTCAAGATCATACTTCCCATTGCGGTAGAACTCAGACGCTGCCACATCCATACCAATCACCACCTTGTCTGGGTAGCCAGCTGCTTGGATGGCCGTCTTCAGCAGCTCCAGCGCCTCATTGTTCTCCAGGATGTTGGGTGCAAAGCCGCCCTCATCACCCACATTGGTGGCATCCTTCCCATACTTGGCCTTGATGACCCCCTTGAGGTGGTGGAAGACCTCGGTGCTGATGTGCATGGCTTCCTTGAAGGAGCTGGCTCCCACAGGCAGAATCATGAACTCCTGCATGGCTAGCTTGTTTCCAGCATGGGAGCCCCCATTGATCACATTGAAGGCAGGGACTGGGAGGACCAGGTCTGGGTTCCCAGCAAGATCTGCAATGTGTCGGTAGAGCGGGACCCCCTTCTCAGCTGCTCCAGCCTTGCACACAGCCAGGGACACTCCCAGGATAGCATTGGCCCCAAACTTGGATTTATTCTCAGTCCCATCCAGCTCAATCATAAATTTGTCAACTTTTTCTTGATCCACAACGCTTAGTTTCTTTTCCAGCAGAGAGGGACCCAGAGTCTTGTTAATGTGTTCCACAGCCTTCAGGACACCTTTGCCCAGGTATCGAGATTTGTCCCCATCTCTTAGTTCCAGAGCTTCATAGATACCTGTAGAAGCTCCACTGGGAACAGCTGCTCGGAATCGGCCCTTGGCTGTGTACAGGTCCACCTCCACCATGGGGTTGCCCCTGGAGTCCAGGATTTCCCGGGCAATGATTTTCTGCATGGCCATGGCTGGATATCTTGGCTGGGGGCTTTGGGTGAGCTCGGAGTCTAGGTGGCAGCTGGGACAATGTCCTCCTAGGCTCCTTGAGCTTTATCCCAGTGTGCTTGGCTGCCATCTGGGTTCTTCAGCTCTTTCCTAATGGTATCAAATCTCCTTTTCATAGTAGTGCTTCTTCATAGTTTCTGATTCATGTCTTGGGCCATCTTCCTATACACGTTCAGAATCCAATAGGAGAAGTTTATGTTTCTCCAGTCATTGAGAAATGTCTTCTCTATTCCTAAGCAGAAACTTCAGCTTCAGTTGCTGAATCTCAGCTTTTATGTTTGAATTTTCACACTGCAAAGATGCTTTCTCAGTTTGTAGACTTGTCATTTCTGCTGCAAGCTCTTCATTTATTTGCTTTTGCTCCCACAATTTTCTGGCTGTTCCCTGATTTTCCTTGTCAGTAGTTTGAAGGGACACGTTGAGGTCAGCATCACAAAGGACACCCCTGAGATCATCTTCCGACCCATGGACAAACTGATCCACATTTTCTGCTTCCCTTTGTCATTTGACCTATGACTTGATGTGAGCCAGGTGAACTCTTAAGTACCTCAGGTTGGGGCTGCAACAGCTTTTCTGTCATGGACATGGACTGGCTGACTCTACCTTGCAGAACCCACTGCATTCATTCTCCAGCTTTTATTTCTCCACCTCCTTCTCTTAGATGTTCTGCTTGCATTAATATTTTCATCTTGGCATAGTTCTGGAGTTTTAGGATAATGAGTATTTTTATTCAAATCATCTGGTGTGTCCTCCCGAAGTTGTTCTCCATCAGTCCTCAGTGCTTTTGAGAAGGGCTTCTCATCAGTCACTTGCGAATGTTCAGGAGGCCGGCCCTTGTGTACCATTTTCACTAAATCAACCAGGTCCTGAAGTGACAACATCCTGCTCAAGTGTTTATTCAATGCTTTCAAGCACAGGGTCTATAACCTGAGAGGACTGACCTACATGCCAGGTGACTTAAGGGCATTGTCAGCTTCTGTCTTTGATCCAATATTATACATCCTTCACAGACTTCATTAGAAGCAAGATACCTTTTACCCAGCGCCTTCACATTTATTGAAGTGTGTCCTTTCTTTACTATCAAAGACACCACCTCCAGAACACCCACCAGGATCACCCAGAGGTACACAGGAAGAGCTGGGACCTGTCTCAAGCACTCAGCTATCAGCAGCAGAATCGCACACAGGTGCTCTAGGATCAACTGGAAGGTGGCTGTGGTGGCGATGGCAGGTGCCAAGCCTTCCATGGTTGGCCACACTCTCTGCTCTTCCACTGACTGCCTGTGTCCTGTGGTCACAAATAACTACTCAGAACCCTGTGGAGTGTTCTGTCTCTAAGGTAAACAGGTACCTAGCAACCAGGGCTGATGAGTTGGACTTGGGGAGGGGAGGCCAGTAGGTCTAGAAAACAGTCCCTCACTTTTCTCTGAAACAGGAAGTGATGGCACTCTACAGGCCCTGGGGAATGAGAAGAGTGCTGATTGCAGTCTGGAGATCAGTCACTCTATGCACACCCAGCTCCACAGCAAACCTAGGGGGTCAAAGCAGGGCCAGGCCATGTCTCCTGTACACAAAAGCTTGTCAAAGCTCTGGCCAGTGTGGCTCAGTTGGTTGGGAATCATCTCATGAACCGAATGTCATAGGTTTGATTCTGGGTCAGGACACATGCATGGGTTGTGGGTTCCATCCCTATTTGGGGAGCATACAGAAGGCAACTGATAAATGTTCCGTTCTCACATTGATGTTTCTCTCTATCTTTCTCCCTCCCTTCCTGTCTCTCTAAGGGCATCCCCACAGTTATTAACTAAGGAACCTTGATTCCAATTCTACCATCTCAGGAGAAGTCAGTTAAGACTGGGAGAGTCTTATAATCAGAGTCTGTGGAGCCTGCATGTCCTGCTCAAAGTTTCCTTGAAGGGTGTGATTCTGCTCCTGGGTGACACAGTGACCTGGGCTCCTCCCCTAGTGGGCCCCTTCTCTCATCAGCCCATAACTCCAAGGAAGGGTCTCAAGTCCACCAAAGCATATTTACAGGTGGCCTCTGGGAGGGGCATATCCTTCCTTTGGCTCAGTTTGCCACTGTTTATGTCATTAAACCACATCTCATTCTCCTAGCATCTCTGTAGCAGACCCAGGTCAAAGCCTTCCAGTCTGTCCCCTGGGACTCTGCCATGACAGGCTGTTCCTGTCTTTTCACCTGACAGGAAAAGGAGACACCAGTCAACCGAGGCCAGTCTGGGGTCTTGAGGGGTGCCAAGGCTCAGGCGGCAGGGGACACAGAGTGGGTGTGGGAGACACATGTTCCTCCTAGGGGAAGTCAGACACCTTTTGGGATAACAGGAACCAACTCTGCAACTATACATCATTAGTTTTTTAAAAAAAGATACTAACTGGGTTGAAGAAATGATATATCCTAAATAACAAGCCAGCCCTGGAAAGAGTGAAATAGAGTTAAAACTATTGCCACATAAAGTTGTTGAGTGAAATATCCTCGTGCAAGACAGTATAATACATAGAATTTCAGAAAACATTCTGCAAATCAACGGTGCTTAAAGCTATTCACCATCAAGCCCCATCAGTCCCACGAAAGCAATCAATGTTAGTAGGCACTTGCTTCATACACATGCAGTTAGATGCCCCATGTAGATAGAGATCACTCCAAATATCCACTTTGGCTTCCCTCTTGCTAGACAGAAGACTGCTATAGGAACTGGTTTATGCTGCTCCCCATGTAGGCACTCCCTAGAGTTCCACCAAGATCACAGAGCTTTAGAGCCCAGGTTCAGCCATGGTCCTTCAATGTAATTGCACTATGGATATAATGGCACTAATGGTGCCATGATATTAATACAGGCTGCCACCCAGTAACTCTACTACTGTGCTGAGCAATGGAATCTGCAATCATCAACCTATCCATAGTCTTCCTCCAAACACTGCAAAGATCTATCAGGATTCTCCCCCTATCTGTGTGGAGGCAGGGCCCATATTTTTTCCATACTTTGCATGAAATTTTGGCCATCATATCCTGAGCAACAGGTAATGCCTAGCCCTGTCTTCTGTCCCCCACTTGCTGCAATGCCAACCCTGGGATGACACTGTACCTGCCATGTATTCCCAATTCTGGCTGTACCAGGGGGCCAGCGCTGGGTGGGGAAAGTATAGGAACTGTTGCCAATATGATGTCTCAACTTAATGTACACACTCAGAAATGCACAAACACACCTCCCAGCTAAAGTTCCAGGAAACATTTGAGTGTAGAATGAATCATATAACTTGTCGTCCAAATAAGAACACTTGAGAGGGAGAGAGGCATTGTTTGTAGTTGTGCCAGGACAACAAGTAGAGGACAGACAGTGTCCTCCCTGTTTGACAAATGCTGTCACCTCCCAGTAGCAGAGGAGGCTATAAGATCAGAGGACACAGAAGGGTCAGGCAGGAAATATTTCTAAGGAGTCTGGTGGATCCTGATTTTGTGTGGTGGGGAGGGTGGTACCTGGCAGAACCTCCTATTCAGAATTCGATGGAGGAAGGTAAGAAATTGTGCATTCCTCCCACCATATATAGTGTCCTCATTAGTGACTACAAGGATAATTTTCTTCCCACTGACAAGGGATCAGAAGCAAAGACTGGTAACCACCAGCCTGTCATTTCTCTGTGGTCCAGAGTTTAACTGGCCTGAGAGTGAAAGGGATTGTCTGTGTCACTCCAGGCTGGCTAGTCCCTCACTGCCCCCAAGCTTCTGTGTCCCCAGAGAAAAATCAGACCTTTAGTTTTCACTGTCTCCATGCTCCTTCTAGAAATCTCCAACACTACCTCTCCCTGCTCCCCAACCTACAGCAAAACAACAGCATTGGTTTATACCCAAGAGAAGCAGAAAAAAGTAGAAACACAAGTGGTGAAAGTAACGAGCCACCTAGTAGGAACAGTGAAGCCTTAAGGGGAAATCTTTGCCAAAATGATGAGTGCAGTGAATTGCATTTCTCCTTAAGTTCAGCATTTCTATTTATTTTATTTATTTTTTATTTTTTAAGTATGCTTTATTGATTATGCTGTTACAGTTGTCCTAATTTATTTTCCCTTTGTTCCCTTCCACCCAGTGACCCCCACCCTCTAGTTGCCCCACCTTAGTCCATGCACATTTGTTGTGCGTATAGTTCTTCTCACATCATCCTGTCTACTCCACTCCCTCTTGCTATGCTTCTTAATTCCTGTACTGTCTCCCTCCCTTTCCCCCCTTTCCCCTCCCTGCTGATCTCCCCCGTAATGCTCCCCATACCTATAATTCTTTTTCCACTCTCATTGCCTACTTAGTTGACCTTTGTTTCGATTCCCTAGCTTCTATTGTTGGTTGTTGTGATACAGTTTTCATTTTAATGTTCATAGTTTTGGTCCTCTTTCTCCTAAACAAGTCCCTTTAACATTTTATATAACAGTGGTTTGGATCTGATGAACTCCTTCAGTTATACTTTGCCCTGGAAGCACTTTCTCTGCCCTTCTATTCTGAATGACAGCTTCACTGGACAGAGTAATTGTGGTTGTAGGTTTTTGCGTTTCATTACTTTGAATATTTCTTGCCAGTCCCTTCTTGCTTCCAGATTTTCTTTTGAAACTATCAGCTGATAGTCTTGTTGGGACCCCTTTGTATGTAATTCTCTTCTTCTCTCTTGCTACTTTTAAGATTCTGTTTTTTCTTAATTTTTGACATTTTGATTATAATGTGCCTTGGTGTGGTTCTCCCTGGTCCAGTTTTTTTGGAACTCTCTGTGCTTCCTGGACCTGTAAGTCTATTTCCTTCCCCAAGTTAGAGAAGTTCTGCTTTATTATTTTTTCAAATAATTTTTCAATTTCTAGTTCTTCTTCTTCGCCTCCCAGAAACCCTATGATTTGGATGTTGACCTGCTTATAGCTGAGCCTCTTCTCATTTTCCTCACTTTTTATTTCCTCTTTCTGCACTGGTTGACTGTTTGTTCCTTTCCTATGTTCCAATTTGTTGATTTGATCCCTGATTTTCTTTCCCTCACCACTAGTTTCATATATGTTTTTGTTCATTTCAGCAGGACTAGCCTTCATTCCTTCCCTGTCTTGTTTAAGATCTGCTGTTAGGTCTGTAAGCATTTGTATAACCAAAGCTCTGAACTGTGCCTCAGAAAGATTTCCTATCTGCTGAGCCATTGCACTAGATATTTGCTGGCTGGTCAGCTGCATCACCGGGATGTCTATCATGATTTGTGCCATCCTGACAGTTTTGTATTTACCTTTGCTTCCTGGGTGGGCTGTCACACCACCTACAGTTTAGGGGGCGGAGCCCTGTGCACTCACCACGTGGTGGCATTTTCTGTGGGGGCGGGGGTCCAAGATGGATTCCTGCCATTCACTCTCTGCTGAGAGACCAAGGGCCTCCTCCTCCATCCCCACCCACTCCAGGCCTCAAAGTCCAAGACAATGGAAGTCTGCTTTCCCCGGCATTGGAATCGCAAGCTGGAAGGTCTGGTCTGCAGCCAGGGGTGCTCCCCAGGTGCTTCTCACCTCCCCTTAGATACGGCTGTCTGTGCTTACCGCTGTCCCACTGCTGCTGCCGCCACCAGCACAGCTTAACCTCTTCGCCCCTCCTACCCATCCCAATAAGCACCACTTCTTTATAACTTCATACACTGGACTTCCATTTATTTTGTGGAACTTCTGGTTATTTCTAGTTTTGCAGTAGTTGTATTACTTCTTAGCTTTGGAGGGAGATGAGCATGTCAGTCTAGGCCTCCATCTTGGCCAGAAGCCTCCTGTGTGTGTTTGCCTCTGTGTCTTAGGTAGAGCTGTCACTCCTAGCATTTTTATTTTTAATATATTTTATTGATTATGGTATTACAGTTGTTCCAATTTTTGCCCCTTTGCCCCCCTCCACCCAGCATCTCCAATTCCCTCTGGCATTTCCCACCTCCCTTAGCTCATGTCCATGGGTCATGCATATAACTTCTTTGGCTAAGCCATTTCCTATACTATCCTTAATATCTCCCTGTCTATTCTGTACCTACCAATTTGTATTTCTTAATCCCTACACTTTCCTCCCATCCCCCACCCCCCTCCCAACTGGTAACCCTCCAAATGATCTCCATACCTATGATTCTGTTTCTGTTCTGCTTCTTTGCTTAGTTTGTTTTTTAGATTCAATTGTTGATAGTTGTGAATTTATTGTCATTTTAATGTTCATAGGTTTGATCTTCTTTTTCTTAAATAAGTTCCTTTAACATTTCATGTAATAACAGCTCAGTGATGACAAACTCCTTAGCTTTACCTTGTCTGGGAAGCACTTTCTTTGCCCTTCCATTCTAAATAATAGCTTTGCTAGATAGAGTAATCTAGGTTGTAGGTCATTGCTTTTCATCACTTTGAATACTTCCTGCCAGTCCCTTTTTGCCTGCAAAGTTTCTTTTGAAAAATCAGCTGACAGTCTTATAGAAACTCCTTTATAGTTAACTATCTGCTTTTCTCTTGCTGCTTTTAAGATTCTCTCTTTATCTTTAACCTTTGGCAGTTTAATTATGATGTGTCTTTGTGTGGTCCTCTTTGTGTTCATCTTGTTTGGGACTCTGTAATTCTTGGACTTATATGTCTATTTCCTTCACCAAATTAGGAAAGCTTTCTTTCATTATTTTTTTTCAAATAAGTTTTCAATTTCTCGCTTTTTCTTTTCTCCTTCCAGCACCCCTATGATTCAAATATTGGTATGTTTGAAGTTTCCCCAAAGGCTCATTACCCTAACCTCATGTTCTTTTTTTTTTTTTTTTTTTTTTTGATTCTTTTTCTTCTTATTATTCTGATTGAATGTATTTTTCTTCCTTATGTTCCAAATCACTGATCTGATTCTCAGCTTCATCCGCTCCACTGTTAATTCCCTGTAAACATTTCTTTAGTTCACTTAGTGTAACCTTCACTTCTGCCTGGGTCTTTTTTATGCTGTTGAAATACCCAGTTAGTTCCATGAGCATCCTAATAACCAGTGTTTTGAACTCTGCACCTGGTAGGTTGCTTACCTCCATTTCATTCAATTCTTCTTCTGGAGTTTTGTTCTGTTCTTTCATTTGGGCCGTATTTCTTCATCTCCTTATTTTGGCAGCCTCCCTGTGTTTGTTTCTATGTGTTAGGTATAATTGCTTTGATTCCCTGAGTAGCGTGGCTTATTGTAGGAAAGCACACCTGTAAATTGGGTGGGGCAGAGCCTTAGGTAATTGTCTGGTGAGAGCAACCCATGTGACCCAGGTTAATGGAATCTTAGATATGGTGTAGCCACTCTGTTGCTCTGTGTAAAACAGGGCTCGAAAAAGGGACAACAGTGCTGCTTTATCTCTAGTCTTGGAGGAAGCTGTCCCCAGCACTTGCCCTGATGCCAGACACTTTAGTTTCTCACTGTATGCCACTGATGCCCTTGCAGATAACGCCCCACTGCTGGAGCCCAGAGGGAGTGAATCTGTGTAAGTCCTAAGTCTGTTGCGGGCCCTTTAAGAGGAGTTGCCTAAGAATCTCAACATTTCTTTTACCACCCCAACCCCCACTGGTTTTTATAGCCAGAAATTATGGGTACTTATATTCCTTGAAAAAAACTGTTCCTCAGGATAGTTAGATTATAAAGCACTATACTGTTGTTGTCTCACCAGCAATGTTCTCAGATAATTCTTTCTCACAGAGTAAAACCCATTTATGTGGGTTTCTCTCAGGCAGGCTCCAGCTGAGTGCTGTCACCCAGAAGGGGAAGTTACCTTCCTGGGCTGGACACTCTGCAGATAACCTTGCACATAATTGCTTATCTTTCAGGTGCCTAGTTTGTAGGATGTGGATGGGGCTCTAAGAGAGAAGGCCATTAGGGTCACATGCATCAGGGAATGCTGTTTCACAATTCACAACTATTTTCTTGTTTAGAACTACTCTGAAACTTTGGTATGCTACAGTGCACTGTGAAATGCCATTAAGATACAATACAGCATTCATTAAACACTGTGAGCTGTTTTGGGGGGAACAATTTTCTCAAGGAACACCTCATGAAGATGATGGCCTGTGGCACACCCTAGGAAATGCTGCACGCTTGGAAGTTTTAAGAAATGAATAGTTAAAATAGGAAGGTATTGGGTGGGCCCTCAATTCCCTAGCAGGCTCACATCTTCACCAGCATGCTGCTGAGAGCTCCCAGTTCCTTTCTAGGAAAGATGTTTGTCTTATGTAAAGCATGCCTCTCTTTCTCATAGTTCACATATAGTGGTTTTTTGTTAGAGAAACTTAGAAAGCCCACCTGCAGAGAACAGGCAGTGCTTGGTGGTAGATATTCTGAAATTCATCCCAGCTTCTCAGTGAGGAGAGTCTATGCTTCCCAGTCCCCAAGCCCCACTGCCTGAGGTGTTCTGTGCAACTAAACCTCTGTTTTGTTTTTTGGCAATTTCTGACAGAAACTTCTAAATGTCTCTGGGTTGCTACACTAGAAAACCTTTCTCTAATATGAATAATTCAGCCTCAAAAGAGAAAGAAAAAGAGCCAGACTTTGCACTGAAGGGAGTTTGTGAACTCTCAGGAGAAAGAATAAATCCAATGAGGTCAGACAGAGAAAACAGAGGCTTCCTGGGGACCCATATAATATGTGCCCTGCACCAGGAACACCTTAGACTCAAAAGGGTCAGACAGAGAAAGCCAAATGAAGGATAGTGAGTAAGATGACTCCAGAGCTGCAGAAACACACATTCTGAATGGCTTTACCTGTGCTTGTACCTGCACAGGTGAGAGAGTGGTCTGGTGGCTGCTGCTGTCATCTCACAAATCACCAGCATTGATCAGTAGATGTTCCATCTGCACTTGACCCTCTAACACAGGATTCTGTGGCATGGGGTTAAAACAGTGCTTGGCTGTGTTTCAAAAAAATGATCAGACCAGCACTGTCCAACAACATTTTCTGCAATGCTAGAAATGTTCTGTGTGTGCACTACCTGGTATGGTAGTTACTGGACACATGGGACTAGTTAGCACTTGAGATGTGACTGTGACCAAGGACAGCATGATATAGAGCCATGTTGCTGTTGTGAAGCTCCATAAGTGTTTAGAAATTTGACCTGAGATGTACTGTATTTCTAAACTCTCTTGGTTTCCAACAAGAGACAATACCCCATCCCTGGATGGGCACCTGCGTATGTGTGAGGACATTGTTGATTTGGGGGATACTAGTAGCACTTATTGGGCAGGATCCAGGTTAGCTAAATGACCTGCAATGAGAGAAGGAGGTCCCTACAAAGAATTGCCATGACCAAATGTGAACACCACCCCCAACCAAGCAGCCCAGGACAGAGCCTTAGCAGAGACCAGGTCAGTTTGTGTCCACTACATAATTTCATGTTATGACTTGGAGCTAGGATAGTAAAAACAGGTAAGTATAAGTAAGTGTTTGCTAGAGTGCATCTGTGTGTGTGTGTGTGTGTGTGTGTGTGTGTGTGTGTGTATGGGCTCACAAGTATATGTACATGATTCAGAGACAGACACAATAGCTGCAAGTTTTCCTCTGATTGGTTAGTTTAAACCCCATTCACCCATCCTGTAGTTTACTTGCAGTCTCTATCAACAATAACTTTGCATTTGGTCTCTAACTCCTGGCCTACATCAGAGACCCAGGCTTCCCAAACAGCAGTACCAAGCTCTGGAAGCTCTTAAGTGTACTCCACAGTGCCACCTGCTGGCTTCAAAAATTCTGACACTGGAGCCCTGAAGCTGAGACTTCTTGAAAACAGGAAGGAAAGGAATAAACAGCAAATAAGGATCTTTATATTCCAAAAATGTTTCCTGGTGGAAAACAGCATGAGGTGGGTATTCAGAGCTCTGCTACAAGGTGCAGTCTGGGGAAGGTCTCAGCAGAGTTAACCCTGTGGCCAGTACTTCCAGGGGACAATCCTAGTCTCCAGCTCCTCTGGGGAAAGCCCAAGGCACAGTCCAACTTGGTTCCACCAGCTTCCTCTCTCCCACATGGGCTGGTGGCTTATCTGGACTTCGCCCTGTAGCCTTCTTCACTCTCTGCTTTTCTATCCATATTCCAGGTTCCTAATCCCTTACCCATGGTGATTCCTTCCAGATGGACTTGCTATGTGCTCTCCCTGCCTTCCTTGCCTTCATCTCATCTGTAAAGTGAGTGGCTTATGGTCTGGTGTGGGTTACTAGACAATGTGTGAGCACAGATCTAGGTGTGGGGCAGGGAAGGCTTGGGGGACATCTGTAGAGGACAAAATGTGCCCTGTACTTGAGAAGACAGGAGAAACAAAACATGTACAAGGAAACCGGTGGACACAGGCAAGCTCAAATCATAGCTGCTGAGAGAGGTGCTCAAGGAAATTTTGATAAACACAAGAATCTCATTTTCAGCAGTCCTCTGCATTTCTATCTGGTCTAGGGCTTTGCTACTATAGACTGATACAAGTCTCTGTTTTCTTAAACCTCTCCATTGTCCATAGTTGTATTTTCCCTTTACCCCCAAGGGTGTCTCTTAGTTTAATAATTCAGGAAGCTGGATTGTGAGAAGGCATCTATATTAGCATGAGAAGTGCTATTTGTGTTTATTTGCTCTGCAGCAAAGAGCCTGGAAGGCAGTGACTCACTCCTAGTTAGGACTGTGAGCATCTGGGCTATAAGGATCCATCGTCACCCTCCTTGTGATGAGCCCAGGGCCCATGGGGACCTCTTCCAGGATGTAAGAATATTGAGGCTGCGGGTAAAATGGACTTCCTGGTGCACATCTAACTGTCAAAACTGCACACCAGGAAGGGAAATTTATACCTAAATCAAAGCCTCTGCATGCCAGCTACTTTGGCTTTTGGCAGTGAACCACTGCAGTTGCACAGGGCACATTCAGAGGGGTCCGCAGCTGGGGTCTTCTTGCATTGCTTAATAATTTTATCTTTGTGTTTGTAAGCAAAGTCTGTTGGGACAATGGAGCCAGGGCTCTAAGCCCACCTCCTCCCCATCTCCCCAGGTCAGGTTGTTGGCAACCCCTGATCTGCCCTCCAACTTGCTACTACCCTCTGCCCCAGTGACCTGGGTATTGGGAGGGTCAGCATCAGGCATGCAACCTTGTGCCATGGCAGGGCCAGAGCCCACATAAGGGTTTGCTGCCAAAGGACTGACATTGAATAGCAAATATAAAACACTATGACTGTCAGAGACAGAGAAGAGAAATCAGGCTTTTGTCTGATTTTTAAACAAAAGCCCCTGTATTTTCATTTTGTACTAACCCCCAAAATCATGTTGCTGGTCCTAGCTGGAGAGCACCTCCAAACTCTGGACTCAGACAGGGCTGTCTGGAGCTGGGTAGGAGTCATAAGGACTGGAATGGGATCTCAGGCAGCTGTGGGGAAACTGTGACATAGGATACAGAACTTGACCTAAGTAGTTTGTGTGGAGGTAGGTGTAGGACAGTCAAGGATATGAAGAGGAACCATTCTGGGACTGAGGAAGCTATTAAAGATGTCAGAAAACCCCACTCAGTTTTAAAACCACCCCCAAATCCAGGGATCTATCAAAACATGCTGCTAATTCTACAATGTTCTAAACATCACAGTTTAAGTTCCAATAGTATGAGTGTATCACCCAGCTCAGTGACATTATAAAGCATCCTTAATTTTTAAAAAATATTCAGCCCTGGCCAGGTGGCTCAGTTAGTTGGAGCATTATCCATACACCAAAAGGTTGTGAGTTCAATTCCTGGTCAGGACACACACCTAGGTTGTGGGTTCGATCCCAGATCAGGGCATGTACAGGAGGCAATCTATCGATGTTTCTCTTTCTCCTTTCCCCTGTTTCCAAAATCAATAAAAACATACACTCAGGTGATGGTTTAAAAAAATTATATTCAATCAAATCCCAGGTAGCATTTGCTAAAACCAGCTATAAGCATGAGCTATTGGCACCAGGAAAGGTGGAAACGTAACTTTAATTTTGAACAGGAATCTAAAAGGGGAATGCTCACAAGCCATTTGTGCAATAAGCTGCTGCCATATTGATGGTCCTCACTGTCAAGGTCCTCAGTGCAGAGAATGTGAGCTGTGGAATGTTCTATTTCTTGAACTGGGAAGCCCACATTCTAGAAAGGGCTTAAGAAGTGCTTTAAGTGAAAAGGAAAGACAAATGTTCCATGTACAAGTTCTATCATGGAAAAGGGCAGTTCAAATCAACTTAGTTTCAGATTTTTCTCTCCCAATCAACCATCCTGCCAATGTATCAACCTCGTGAAATCACAGCCAAATCACATCTTAGCTTCAGCAATAAAACGACTTTCTCAATTGGCTCTGATATCCAGAAAACTTGGAATCCAGGAATCACTCAAGATACCCTTCCTAGGACCTGCAAGGTAGATAGATGAATGCATTCTTATGTGGTCACTTATATCTCGGAGCTCATCCTTAAACCCTAAATGTGCCTTGGCCTAATGTCTGGTAGGGTATGTTCAGTCCCTCTAAATCAGGCATGGAGGACAGGGGAAACAAAGAATTCTTTAAGTTAAAAAACATTTCCGTGACTGTAGTAATGTTACATCTATTTGGTTTGAAAAGTGTTGAATGGATATTGGTTAATAGAAATTAAGAATGACAAAGAGCATGACTAGAGACCAGCTGATTTTAATAAAAACAGAATAATTTTTGTTGAGTGCTTTTGTTCATGTATTTAATATTTATTCAATGCCTACTAGGTGCCAAGCACTGTTCTTGCAGATTCACTGGTGAGGATCAAGGTTCTCCTCTCATGGAGATCACATTTTAATTTAATGGAGTTCACATTTTATGTACATTTACAGAGGTCTGAGCCAGGTCTCTGTTTTTGACAACTCATTGTTCACGATCCTACTTAAAAATTAATTAAAAGCTCAAACTCCAAGTTGGTCTGCTGAAGTTATTGTTCTTTTCAAATAAATGATAGAAAACCAAGAAACCAGTTAAGCAACATCTCCTATTAAGTATGTTAACACTGAAAACATTCAGAATAAATTAATTCCCCTAGGTTTGCATAAGTCACCTGAAAATGGGGATGACAGAGAACACTTGTTAGAGCTAACGTAATATGTGTGAGATCACTATGCATGTTTGCAACAGAGTAACAGTGACTGTTTTAGGACTGGACTTACTTTCTATTATAATTCTGAATGTTAGGAAAAGTTACCAAAAAATAACATAACTGACCACAAGTACTTTAAAGCCCAAGTGGATTTGGTATTCATCAGCGTGTCAGTCTCCTCTCCTTCTATGTCTGTGGAAGATTGAAGGTTCCAGCCTCTTTGTGATTAGGTGAAAAGACAAGTGTGTCACTTTTGGAATGGACTGCTTATTGCTGACATGATACTCCAGCATTCCCTTGTCCTGCCCTAAGAGTGGGAGACATGGAGCAGAGCCCTCAGCTGACCTGTGATGTTCATAAAGCATGAATAAAAATAAACCTCTGTTGTTTTAAACCACCGAGATTCTGGAGTTGGTTGTTACTAGAGCATAATCCAGCCCTTCCTGACTGATTTTAGGAAGTCATGCCTTTTCTATAATCCAGATTACATTATCTGCAGTAGTATCATTAAGTTTATCAAAATAATATCTAATGAATTATGAGTTTATCACTATAAGGAGTACTGAATCATGGCCTAAAATCCATGAAATATGAAAAGATGTAGAAACCAAATATAATACTTAAAATCAAGTGGGGAAATAATGATCTTCAAATTAGTTATAAGTACAGAATTATATCTATCCAAATCAGGCTAAAAAAATGTTGAAGGAGGTTATAAAAAAAAGAAAAAACCCCTGAAAACTACATAGGATAAAGTTTTTTTAATGCCCAAAGGATGTGTGTGGTCCAGTGTTGTGAAACTAAAGCCTGAGCTGTAAGGTGCAGGTTTGCTGTCCTCCACTGACACAGTAGAAGAACCAAAGAAAAAGCCATGTTTGTTCATTTGCAGCGTGTGAAGAATCATCATATGAGTACTGAATATTTATCAAACAAGGTCTGCATCTTAGTCTCTGAACTTGGACTGTATTGTAGTCCCAAAAGCATTTCCAGCCTATCCAAGATGGCAAATGTAGTCCCCTTAATTAGGTAAGTCAGATGATTTATCCTGGGTAGATATAGAAATAAGTATTTCATACTAACAAAGCAAGTCAACACCATGGTGATCACACTTTCTGTTAGGCTAGAAATAAGTTTTATAATTAATGTGATAATATGATATGTTTATATTTAAGGGTCTTCATTTAACATAATCCCACATATTAACCTTCTGATTTGCATCATATTTAATTGTGAATAATCTGAGAATTTAAGTTCACAGACAGTACTTGAAAATTTGGAAACTTGATTTACTATACATATAAGTTTAATTTATTTTCTTTACAAGTTACTTAAGTGCTTGCAAAGTCTTTGAAAGTTTTAAGACTGCCCCAAATAGGTCCCTCAAAAGCTTTTGGAGAATCAAATATTTTTTAAATGCAAATATAATTTAAAATGTTTAAGCCTTAAACTCTAAGGAAAATTAATTAGCTTAGTTTATAAGGTGAAGCCAATTATTTAGGGAAATTTTATTCAGTTCATTTGAATGTTATTTTAAAGCCCTATACATTCCTCCTATGCACAAAGTTCTCTAGGCCATTCAATTTAAAAAACCAAAAAACCTCAAATAGAAGAGGTTTGCTCTCCTCTTTCAAAATTATTTGCTTCAGTCCTTATTCTTCTTTTTTTCCCCTTCTTTTAAAGTATATTTTATTGATTATGCTGTTACAGTTGTCCCAATTTCTTTTCCCTTTGCTCCCCTCCACCGAGTAGCACCTTCCCTCTGCAATCCACCCCCTTTAGTTCACATCCGTAGGTTGTGCATACAGGTTCTTTGGCTTCACCCTTTCCTATATTATTCTTAACTTCCCCCTGTCTATTTTGTACCTACCAATTATGCTTCTCAATCCCTGAACCATTTGCCGTTTCTCCCCCTTCCCCCTCCCAGCTGATAACCCTCCAAATGATCTGCATACCTATGATTCTGTTCCTGTCCTGGTTGTTTGCTTAGTTCATTTTTGTTTTTGTTTTTGCTTTTGTTTTTAGGTTCCGTTGTTGACAGTTATGAGCTTGTTGTCATTTTAATGTTTATAGTTTCAATTCTCTTTTCTTAAATAAGTCCCTTTAACATTTCATAAAATAAGGGCTTGGTGATGATGAATTCCTTTAGCTTTACCTTGTCTGGGAAGCACTTTATCTGCCCTTCCATTCTAAATGGTAGCTTCACTAGACAAAATAATCGTGGTGGCAGGTCCTTGCTTTTCATGACTTTGAATACTTACTGCCAGTCCCTTTTTGCCTGCAAAGTTTCTTTTGAGAAATCAGCTGACAGTCTTATAGGAACCCCTTTGTATGTAACTCTCTTCTTTTCTCTTGCCGGTTTTAAGATTATCTCTTTATCTTTAACCTTTGGCATTTTAATTATGATGTGTCTTGGTGTGGTCTTCTTTGGGTCTAGCTTTTTGGGGACTCTCTGTGCTTCCTGAACTTGTATGTCTATTTCCTTTGCCAAATCTGGGAAGTTTTTCTTCATTATTTTTTCACAAAGTTTTCAAGTTCTTGCTCCTCCTCTTCTCCTCCTGGCACCCCTGTGATTCGGATGTTGGCATGTTTAAAGTTGTCCCATAAGTTCCTAAGCCTCTCCTTGTTTTATTGAATTCTTGTTTCTTCATTGATTTGAACCCGTTTCCTTACCTTCATCATTGGTTTCATGTGGATTTTCCTTCATTTCACCTAACATAGCCTTAACTTCTTCCCTTCTGTGTTTGCCATACTCAAGCATATCTGTCAAGTCTGTGAGCATCTTTATCACCAGTGTTTTGAACTCCGTGTCTGTTATGTTGGCTATCTCCTTGTCTGTTAGGTTGGCTATGTTCTCTTCACTTAGTTCTCCCACTGAAACTTTGATCTGTTGCCTCTTTTGGGCCATACTTTTCTGTCTCCTCAACGTGACAGGCTCATGTGTTTGCCTCTGTCTTAGGTAGAGCTGTCGCACCTGCTACATTGTAAGGGGCAGAGCCTTAGGTATTTGTCAGTATAGAGTGACCCATTTCACCATGTTATGGTGTTGTAATTGAAGGAGGCATCTGAGAGGAAGCAATGCCACTTGCCCTGCACTCACCCCTTTTCCAGGCACTTTTCCCACTTCTCTTATGGGACTGGTATCCCTATAGCTGTTTCCATGGCTGTGGTTCCCAGAGTGAGTGGGTTTGAAGACATTCTAGGACTGTGGGGGCCCTTTAAACAAACTGACTCTGCTGAGAGACCAGCAGTTTCTTCCTCCACCCCAACCCTCACTGGTGTTCACAGTCAGAAGCAATGTGCTTTACCCCACACACACAACCCCCCTCCCACCACATTGGACCATGAGCTGCATGGGCTGGTCTGGGAGTTGGATTGTTCTCCAGGTTTCCTTCCCTGCTTTTTAAATGTGTGAGTCACTGTGCTTTCCGCTGGCCAGCCATAGTCACTATTGCTGCTGCCTCCACACTGGGTCCTCTCTGCCCCAACTCCGCCCCTCCTACCCATCTGGATGTAATGCCTCTTTACACTATTGACCATGTTTTTCATCTGGCTGCTTCTGTGCCCACATCTCCTTTCCTGGTGGCAGCATTATCACTATTTTCCTTTGAGAGAGGTGAGAAAAGTGTGTTGATTGGGTTGTCATTTGTATTATGTCATTTTATCATGAATTTGTTTTCAATTTCATATTAAAATGGGCCCTACGTTCTCACCCTGTGAAGTCATTCAGGACCCTCACTTGGCCTTGGAGTGACTTGAACATCTCTGCCAGTTTCACTTTGAAATGAGATGAGATCATCCTTACATTCCTGTCAGCTGTGGGCCCAGAGCCCTGACATGGAGCCCTGGCATCCAGCAGAATGCCTCTTCACCACCTGTGTGACCACAGGGAGGCCATTGAACTTCTTGGTGTTTTGAGTCCTTGGTTCTAAAAACAGGAGGGTCCTACGAATTAACATTTGAGGCCGGACAAGGTCAAGAAGAGCTCATCTTTGCTTTTACTCTTCCCAACTGAAATGTCTTCTCTCTCCTCTCCATGGGTGCAATACTTACTGGTCCTTCAGACCCACCCCAAAGGAGTCTTCCTTGGCTCCCCAGGTCACATAAATCTCTGCCTCTCCAACTTTTGGATACATAGGGTCAGGGCTATAAACCTAGATGTTGTAGGCCAATCTTGCTTCTCATGCTCATCTCCGAGTGGAGCTTCTCTAGCCTTCTTGTGGTCCCTAGGGCTGTGCCTGTCCACAGTTATGCTCCACAGGGCATGGCTCCTTGACTAGAGCTTGGTTGGGAAGAGCCAGATGTGAGGGCACAAGCAGAGTGCCTCTGGGCCTCCAGCCTGCTCTCCATAAAACCTTGAGAGCCTCAAGTCACACATTCTGTGAGTGACTTCAGTAGGTAGCGATGTCCTCACAGTTTCCATGGCAGGGTAACTACTAAAACGTGGGAACCTTCCCTACCATTTCTCTAACGGACACCAACCTGTTTGGTTGCTTTAAAGAGAGAGACAGAGACAGAAAGAGAGAGAGAGAGAGAGAGAGAGATGCTGATTGACCAGGTAATTTGCATTCAATGTGACTTGGCCCCTGTCCCCTGGGAGAGTGGCATAGTAGTAGCTAGGCCTAGGTTAAGTGTCTGTACAGGAGGGATTGGTGTACACCAACTTCACGCTTTGGGGCTTGTCTATTACACCTGAGAATGACCCTCATTCTACGTAATACCAATGGCTTGGGTCCTCATCAGAGACCCACTGTGTCCTGCTCACTGCTGAGGGCAAGTGCAATGTCATACCTGGGCAAGTGTTCACAATGGTTCTCATCTTTATTGATGTAGCCTTCCCTTTTGGGTGACAAGATATTTCCATTCAAACCCTTTACTGGTTGTCCTCTTAACAAAAGTCAAGTACATTTTTGTTGGCTAATGATAAATGGAGAAGTGTGAGAATTGTTGAGCACCACTCATGAACCACTCTTTCAAACCCAGTCATCTCCACTGTGCTGTCCTGTAGACATCCACAGGGGTCCCCCCAGACTGAGCTTCTGAGTACTGGGGTAAAGGGGGGCAGGGCTCAACCCATGAGAAGAACAAGAGAGCTAAAGGCAGTGATGGAGCGATTCTGAGACTGAAGGGCAGAGGACGTGGTATCCCAGAAGGCTGTTGGGTTGACGGAAGCCCAGACTTGATACCCAGAATCTGGCTCTGAACCTTCTGGTCACCCTGCCCCAGGATTTGGCCTTTTTCTGATCTAGATGGAAGTACCAGGGGACTAGAGTTCAGTGTGATTGATAAAACCAGCATGAACCAGGCTTGAGAGGAGCTGCCAGGGTGAGAGTTGTTCTGAAACGGGTGTATATTAAATTATTTTTTCCCCAAAATTTGGAAGATATTTCCTTAAAGCCTCAGAAGTCACAGGCTATAATAAATCATTTCTCTGTGTGGGAGAGATGGGGGTAGGGGCACCCTGATTGCAATTATTTTCAGGTTCTGACTTCTCTGGTAATGGGGAAGATATTCTGGTCTTCTGCTGCTGCCCTAAGCCCCACAGAATTGCTTTTGCAGTCAGCACCCTCTCTCTAGGGGACACATTGAAGTGATGGTCCAAGGCTGGGCTTGGGATGCCAAACAGATTAGAAGGCTTCAGCAAGAACCTATGAGAGACAGGGGAAAGGGGACATCCTGGCAGGACAACGTATAGCACAAGTGACTGATCAGTTCTGATCTTACCAGCAGGTGTGCCTCTCATCTATTCTTCAGCACCTCGTCGCTATCATGTCCCTTACCAAAGGGTGGAGCTACCAGGATGGGCTGGCATGGTGAGGAATACCGCCTGGTTGGTGGCTACCAATGCTCTGGGGATGCTCCTTTGGCCAACCCAGCAAAGGTGGAAACAAAGAAGCCCATCCCCAGATGAGTCCTGAAGAGATCTCATCCTGGGGAGAAGTGGGCCCAGGACCTCGCTTGCTCCAATCCCAAAATTCAGTGGCTGGGATATGGTGACAAGAGCCAGAATTCATAGAAGCTCATCCCAGCAAAGGTGGTGGTGGAGAAGCCTGTCCCCAGACAAGTTGTCAAAAGACATCATCCTGGGGAAGAGTCAGACAAACACCTTGGCTGCTCCTGCCCAAATGTCAGCAACTAGAGCATGAGGGAAAAGGGCTGAACCCACAAAAGCTTGCTGGCTAAGGCACTCTGCAGAGGGGACAAAGGTGTAATGACCCAAGACAGCTGATGACCCTTCCTTCAGTGATCCCCTGTGTCCACCACTGGCTATTAGAACCTGAGCCTTTCTCTCTGAGCCTTCCTCAACCATGAGCTTCCTTCCACCATAAACAGCCAGGGGCAAGGAGCCTCAGACACTGCGTTTCCAATGGGAGGCAGCCTTGGACATCTGAGGACTGAAGCCAGCTGGACAGGAAACCTGGTGCTTCTCTGCTCAGTCTTCTAGAGCTCCTGCTTGGGCAGCAGGGAGAAGAGTCTGCCCTCTGTGAGCCACGTAGGATCCAGGAGCAGAGAGAAGGTGCAGAGGGGCCTTAGCAGGGCACACCCAGCCTACCAGATGGGCATTGCCAGCAGCCACCAGCACAAACTAGGAGGCTTCTTGAAACTGAAAGAAGCTGTCTGCAGTAACCCAGGGAGCCTTCACTGTGGGGTCTTGGGAGCAGAACTGGGAGATTTAGGAAGTGTCTAGGTTACTCGAGGTAGTCAGGGAAGGCTTCTCTGAGGAGGTGCATTTTCAGTGGAGACGTGAGTGATGGGTCATATGAAGAGCTGGGGGAAGAACATTCTTGGAGGGCCACGTGGCAAATGCGAAGACCCTGAGGCAGGAATGGGGCCCACCTGTTCCTGGACCCCCAGAAAGGCCATGTTTAGGGGAGGAGGGGGAAAGAGAATGAAGACGTGATGGGAGAGGTAGCAGAGACTACAGTGGGCCCTTTCTCCCATGGTGAGAAATGTGGATCTTGTCTTAAATGGCCCGGGAGGCCTGGGTGGGCTCAGGACAGGGTAGTGACATGATGTGATGGAGGCGATACAAAGACAACTCTGATTTGGACTGTGGCATGGAGGTGCTGACTTTAGTAGTAGATGTCTCTGCAGGTAAGGTGACAGCTGGGCCTGGGGAGTGAGGGAGGGGCAGTATTAGCAGACAAGAAAAAGCAATGGCTTTGGGCCTGTGTCCCAAGACCGCCTGCCTCGGCTGCCCAGAGCAGAAGGGGGCAGTAGCAGCTTGTGGCCCTCAGGCTGGGCTGGGCTGAAGTCACCCTGCCTGCAGACAGCACTTGTCCTCAGGGACCACAGCAGCGAAACTGTTGTTGTTCCTCCCCTGACACATACCCTTGGACCAGGGAAGGCCCTGTTCACATAAGAAGTTTCCCTAAGCTGAGTTAGAGGAGGGAGGCACATGAACTGGGGCTCCCTGTAAGTTCCCAATGTAAGTCTCAGCTAATACCTCTTCCTGCAGTGACCACTACTCACCCATGAAGACTGTAACCTTCGTGTTTGTGTCTGATATGTGCTGTGACCGAGGCTGACTTGTGGCTACTGGCAGTCAGATGGGTTGGCAATTCCCAAACATGAGACAGACTCAGACCTACCCAGGGAGCTTAGGAAAAGTTGAAATTCCCAGCACCCACACCAGTCCTACTGAATACATTTTAGGGTGACCTCTGGACATGTGCACTTTTAAAAACTTCCCATAGCAACCAGTTTATAGGAAACATAAGGAACAGAAGAACATAGGAAATGACACCATGGGATGCAGTCAGCAAATTCCAGAACAAAACTAACAGACAAAGGATATGATTTTTTTTCACAAATAAATTACAGGGAAGGACCTTTCATCAAGATGGCAGAGTAGGTAAATGCTGTGCTCACCTCCCCCCAGTACTATCTCAAAATTACAGCTAAACTGCAGAGCAATACCCCTTGGAAGCAACCTGAAGACCAGCTAAACAGAAGTCCTATAGAATTAAGGATACTCAGACACCACAATGAAATAAGGTAGGAAGGTTGGCAATGTGGAAGGGGCAGGCCTCACACTCAGTGTGGCAGTTGAGAAACAATAGTGGGGGCGAGACCTGGGCTGCAGAGATCCCCTCCGGAGGAGCAGCAAAGAACAAGGGGTCTCAGCCCCACATGATGCTCCTTAGCTCAGTGTCCCAGGACCAGAAAGACTCCTGGCTATGAAAAACTGGCAGGGACTGCAGCAGAGCGAAAGAGAGGGCTGCTTGCTGGAGTCCCAAGTTCCCCTTTAGGGACCAGGGCAGGAATTTACTCGCCAGCAGACTCACTTGCTCTGAGCTCCAGTGTTGGGGCAGGAGCTTGAAAAGCACCAGGGACATAACAGGGAGGAACCACATTGTCTGGTTTCAGAGTGAGGGCTAGGGAGCAGCTTTCTCCCAGACAGATATAGGGACAGAAGTCATTGTTTTTTCATTGACCCTCCTCCACCCAGCTTGCATATCTATCAAGAATTCTTTTCAATCTAAATGGTTTAAATGCTCCAATCAAGAGACTAGTTTCTATCTATGCACAAATGGATAAATAAACAAACAATAAATAAATAAATATGGTGCACATTTATAATGAAATATTACTCAGCCACAAAAAGGAATGAAATCTGGACATTTTTGACAACATGGATGGTTGGACCTAGAGGGTATTATGCTAAGAGAAAGACAGGTATCATATAATTCACTTGTATGTGGAAACTAAAACACAAAATAAGTGAACAAACAAAACAGAAACTCATACAGAAAACTCATTGGTGATTGCCAAGTGGGAGGGGGGTTGAGGAGATGGGTTTAAAAAAGTGGAGGGAATAAGAATTAAGAAAGAGCTAGTTATAAAATTAGTCAGGGAGATGTAAAGTGCATCATTTGGAATAGTCAATAATATTCTAATAACTGTTTATGGTGTTAGATGGGACTAGACCTATGGGGAAGATCACTTTGTAAGACATATAAATGTCTCATCATTATGTTGTACACCTGGAAATAATATAACATTATGTGTCAACTGTGATTGTAAAGTAAGGGATTATTTTAAAGAATTTCAAGGAAGAAAAAAAGACAAGCAACCCATGAATTAAAGAGTTATAACCACCAAATGCAATGCAGGGGTGGGAGGTCTTAGCTACACTATAATTCAAATCAATTATTTAAAAGTCTGGCAGTCGGGGAAATTTGAACATGATAGGTAACTTATGATATGAAGGAAGTGTTGTTGACTTTTTGATGTGCCATAATAGTACGGTGGTGAAGTGATCTGTCTGTATTTATTTATATATTTTTAAATATAGCAGACATATATAAGTTTCAGGTATACAACATAATGATTCAATATTTGTATAGATAGCAATATGATCACCACAATAAATCTAGTTCACATCTGTCACCATACATAGTTACCACATTTTTTTCTTGATGAGGACCTTTAAGAACTTTTAGCAACTTTCAATTATACAATACATATGTTAACTATAATCACCTTGCTGTACATTACAACCCCATGACTTATTTACTACTGGAAGTCTGTACTTTTTAAGCCCTTTATCTCTTTTGCCAACCTTGATCCCTCCGGCAACCATCAATCAGTTGTGTGTGTCTATGAGCTCATTTTTGTTTTTTTTTATTTTTAGAGTCCAGATATAAATGATATCATGCGGTATTTGTCTTGATCCGTCTGACTTCTATCACTCAGCATAATACTTTCAAGTTTCACCCATGTTGTTCCAAATGGCAAGATTTCCTTCTCTTTATTTCTAAACAATATTCCATTTGTGTGTGTGTGTGTGTGTGTGTGTGTGTGTGTGTGTGTGTGTGTGTGTGTGTGTCACATTTTCTTTCTCCATTCATCTATGGATAGACACCTGGCTGCTTCCATATCATGGCAATTATAAATAATGCTGCATTGAACAATGGGGGGTGGTGCATAGATATCTTTTTGTGTTAGTGTTTTGTTTTCTTCAGATAAATACTCAGAAGTGGAATTACTGAGTCATATGGTAGTTCTAATTTAAAAATTTTAAGGACCCTCCATGCTGTTTTTACCAACAGTGCACAAGGGTTCCTATTTCTTCACATTCTCACTAACACTTATTTTTTATTTTTTTAATTTTGGTAATAGGTGTGAGGTGATATATAATATTCTAAGAGGTGGGGTGACGCCACATTGTGGTTTTGTTTGCAACATTCATTGGACTGAGAAAACTCACACTCCAAACTACCACACCAAGGACAAAGGCTCGTTCAATTGATGTTTTAGTTCATAAACATTTAATTATCTCCTGCCCCCAAAATATCCTTTAAGCCCCCACAAGAAGGGAAAGGAGGTGTAACTAGTGGTAGAGAGAAGTTTTCTTCACCAATGCCGGCCCCCTGGAAACTTGCACACTCTTAATGTAACCAGTCTGCAAAGTCCTAGCAAAAGAATAGAAGGCAGACTGACACAGAGATATTTCTTGCTGTGCACTTCCATTCTCTGCCTGTGCCCCCACCTCTTGCTGATGGCAGAGAGGAGAGAGGAGTACAGTGTTTTACCAAACTGGCAAAGTAAGCATAGAGCATCCTCTTGCTATCTCTAGGTTCCAGGCTCTGAAACATTATATAAGCTTTGCCTCAGGTCATGAAGAGCTGAGTCAAATATAATACTTCATGAAGCAACTTAAAAATACTTGCACACAAAAAAGGATCAGGTTGTAGGTAACAGAAATGGGCCAAGAACAACCTTTCCAAAAGAGAATATTGTACTAAATGTAGAGACAGACTCCGTTTTCCATGTGAAGAAACAGGATCAGAGGGATACAAGAACTTTCTCAGAATCACTCAGTAGGTAGGTCAGAATGTGACCCATTTGTACCCAGGATTGTGTACACCACCATGCTACTTTTTGTCAAACGTGATTCATGTGTAGAATACCTCTGCCTTCCTTGAATAGTCCTGGTTCATATCTATGCCTGACGCAGTTTACAATATTGTCCACTTTGACTCTCGAAACCCACCCAGTTGAGACAATAATTTGGTCTCTATTCAGGAAGCACTGTTGTCAGAATGGCCCAGGAAGCTCGTTCCAAGTGCAGAAGCATGAGCCCCGCTCCAGATCTGGATGCTTTCTGAGGGTTGGTCCTACAATTCACTTATAGGTACTTTTTAATTGTTTCGTGGAATGCCCAGGTAGGTCTCAAGCCCTAATAAGTTGATAAGTCATTTGTCTGTGCTATTCTGCCTTCCCAAGAGGTCGAACCAGGTCCTGAAAAGGTATTAGTACCCCTCCCAGATCAGAGGGATGCTCCCTGATAAGCAATCTCTCTGGAGTCCTAGAGAATCTGAGTGGTCTCATGCTGGCCCACCTGCCAGGACAAGCCTCCTTCAGAGCCCTCCCCTTCACATTTTACCTCTTACCACTCCCAGAAGGTAGTCATTTCCATTAGTCCTGATTTTGTCCAAATATGCCCCATGCTATTTCAAGCACCTTAGGAGTAAAAGAAGGCACTGTGGTTCTCAACCGGGGTTACCCACCTTCTAAAATGGTAGCCTAGACAGTCTACCTCCTGGGCACATCCCCTCTACAACAGCCCCAGCAGACAAATGTTTCATCTTGGCTTAGCAAACTCAGCAACAGGGATTTCCCCCTCCTGAAGAAGGTTCTCTCTCATTACTAGGTAGTTCTTGGCCACACTGTATCAAAGGGGGTCCCAAATACGGCTTCTTTCTATGGGCCTGATCATGCTGATGGCACACTTGTCTATTTCCTTCTCCAACGAGCAACAAATTGTTTTCTTCTTTAATATATTTTATTAATTATGCTGTTAACAGTTGTCCCAATTTCTTTTCCCTTTGCTCCCCTCCACCCAGTACCCCCTTCGCTCCTGCAATCCCACTCCCCCATAGTTCATGTCTGTGATTCATGCAATCAAGTTCTTTGGCTTCACCCTTTCCCATATTATTATTAACTTACCCCTGTCTATTTTCTACCTACCAATTACGTATCTTAATCCCTGCACCATTTTCCCATTTCTCCCACTTCCCCCTCGCAGCTGATAACCCTCCAAATGATCCCCATACCTATGATTCTGTTCCTGTTCTGGTTGTTTGCTTAGTGTTTTGTTTTTAGGTTCTCTTGTTGACAGTTGTGTTTGTCATTTTAATGTTCATAGTTTGGATCCTCTTTTTTTACATAAGTCCCTTTAATATTTCATATAATAAGGACTTGGTGATGATGAATGCCTTTAGCTTTACCTTGTCTGGGAAGCACTTTATCTGCCCTTCCATTCCGAATGATAGCTTTGCTGGATAGAGTAATTGGGGTTGTAGGTCTTTGCTTTTCATCACTTTGAATACTTCTTGCCGGTCCCTTCTTGCCTGTAAAGTTTCTTTTGAGAAATCAGTTGATAGTCTTAAAGGAATTCCTTTGTAGGTAACTCTCTTCTTTTCTCTTTCTGTTTTTAAGATTTTTTATATATTATTTATTGTTTTTCTATTACAGTTGTCCCATTACCCAGCCCCCACCTTGCCCAGCCCTTCTCCCACAGTCAATCCCCACCCTGCTGTCCATATTCATGGGACATTTATACTAGTGCCTTAACTTGTTTACATGTACCCCCCTTCTCACGCTCCCCCTGGTCACTGTTAGTCTGCTCCTTGTTTACATACCTCTGGTTCAATTTTGCTCATTTGTAGTGTTGTTCCCTAGTTTCCTGTTATTAGATGATATCATGATATTTGACTTTTGTTGCCTGGCTTATTTCGCTAAGCATAATTCTCTCTAGTTCCAACCACATTGTTGCAAGAGGTAGAATTTCCTTCTTTATCACTCCTGCATAGTATTCCATTGTGTAAATGTACCACAGTTTTTATATCCACTCATCTACAGATGGGCACTTAGGCTGCTTCCAGCATTTGGCTACTGTAAATAGCACTGCTATGAACATAGAGGTGCATACGTTTTTGAATTGGTGTTTCAAGGTTCTTCGGGTATAATCCTAGCAGTGGAATTGCTGTTTCAAAAGGAAGTTCCATTTTTAGTTTAAGGAAATTTCATACTGTTTTCCATAGTGGCTGCATCAGTCTGCATTCCCACCAGCAGTACACTAGGGTTCCTTTTTCTCCGCATCGTTGCCAGCACATGTTGTTTGTTGATGACAGCCATTCTGACTGGTGTGAGGTGGTATCTCATTGTGGTTTTTATTTTCATTTCTCTAATGGTTAATGATGTTGAGCATTCTTGGACCCTCCGTATGTCCTCTTTGGAGAGGTGTTTGTTCAGGTCCTTTGCCTGTTTTTTAATTAGATTGTCTGTCTTCTTGGTGTTGAGACAAATAAGTTCTTTATATATTTTGGAGATCAATCCCTTGTCTGAGATATCATTGGGAAATATGTTCTCCCATACAATTGGTTCCCTTTTCATCTTGCTGATGTTTTCTTTTGCTGAGCAGAAACACTAGTTTGATGTAGTCACATTTGTTTATTCTTTCCTTTATTTCCCTTGCCTTAGGAGACATATCGGTGAAAATATTGATATATAGGATATCTGAAATTTTCCTGTGTTTTCCTCCAGGACTGTTTTGGTTTCACAGCTTGGATTAAGTCTTTGATCCATCTTGAGTTTATTCTAGTGTATGGTGCAACTTGGTGGTCTAGATTCTTTTTTTTTTTTTTTTTTTTTTTTTTGCATGGCCCTGGCAGTTCTCCTAGCACCATTTGTTGAAGAGGCTCTTTCATTCATTTTGATATTCTTTTCCCCTGTCAAATATTAGTTGACCATAAAGTAGTGGGATTATTTCTTGGCTCTCTATTCTGTACCATTTATCTATATATCTGTTCTTATGCCACTACTAGACTGTTCTTATTACAGTGGCTTTGTAGAATAGTTTGATATTGGGTATTGTGATTCCTCCTACTGTGTTCTTCCTCAAGATTGCTGTGGCTATTTGGGGTCTTTTTAGATTCCATATAAATTTTTGAAATAATTGTTCTAGGTCTGTGAAACATGTCATTGGTATTTTAATAGGATTGCGTCGACTCTATAAGTTGCTTTGGGTAGTATGGACATTTTAATGATGTTGATTCTTCCCATCCATAAACATGGCATTTGCTTCCATTTATTTGTATCTTCCTTAATTTCTTTCTTCAGTGTTCTGTAGTTTTCCGAGTACAGGTCTTTTACTTCCTTGGTTAAGTTTATTCCTAAGTACCTTAATTTTTTGTTGCTATAGTAAATGGGATTTTTTTTCTAGTTTCTCTCTCCGATATTTTATTGTTGGTGTACAGAAATGCCCTCAACTTCTGAATATTGACTCTGTACCCTATTTTGCCAAATTCATTTCGAGTAGTTTTTTAGTAGAGTCTATAGGGTTTTCTATGTACACTATCGTATCATCTGCAAATAATGACAGTTTTACTTCCACTTTTCCAATTTGGATGCCTTTTATTTCTTTTTCTTTCCTGATTGCCATGGCTAGAACTTCCAAGACTATGTTGAATAGGTGTGGAGAGAGTGGGCATCTTTGTCTTGTTCCCAATCTCTGGGGGAGTGTTTTCAGTTTTTGCCCATTGAGTATGATGTTGGCTTGAGGTTTCTCACAGATGGCCTTTATTATTGTGAGGCATACTCTTGTCTGTGCCCTTTTTGCTGAGTGTTTTCATCATAAATAAGTGTTGCACTTTATCACAGCTTTTTGAGCATCTATTGATATGATCATGTGATTTTTGTCTTTCATTTTGTTTATGTGATGTATTACATTTATTGATTTGAGAATATTAAACCATCTTTGCATCCCTGGGATGAATCCCACTTTATGGTGGTGTATGACCTTTTTAATGTTTTGCTGGATCTGGTTTGCTAATATTTCGTTGAGGATTTTAGCATCTATGTTCATCAGCGATAATGGCCTGTAGTTTTCTTTGTTGTGTCTTGACCTGGTTTTAGAATTAGGGTAATACCACCTCATAGAAAGTTTGGGAGTCCTCTCTTCTTGAAATTTTGGAATAGTTTGAGAAAAAAATGAGTTAGTTCTTCCCTAAATGTTTTGTAAAATTTGCCTGTGAAACCATCTGGTCCAGGGCTTTTGTGTGCCAGGAGTTTTTTGATAACTGCTTCAACTTCTCTAGTTATCAGTCTTTTCAGGCTTTCTGCTTCTTCTTGTTTCAGTTTTGCAAGATTATATATTTCCAGAAATTTTTCCATATCATTCAGGTTGTCAAATTTGTCATACATTCATTCATAGTAATTTCTTACAATCCTTTGTATTTCTGTGTTATTGGCTGATTTCTCCTCTTTCGTTTGATTTTATTCAGCTCTCTCTTTTTCCTCGATGAGCCTGGTTAAAGGCTTGTTAACTTTGTTTATTTGTTCAAAGAACCAGCTCCTGGTTTATTGATCCTTTGAAATGTTTGTTTAGTCTCTATGTCATTTAACTCTACTCTGATCTTGATTATTTCCTTCTTTGTACTCGCTCTAGGCTTTGTTTGTTGTTGTCTAGTTCTTGTAGCTGTAGGGTTAGATTTCTTAATTTGAGATTCTTCTATCCTTTTTCAGGTAGGCCTGTATTGCATTGAACTTTCATCTCAGTACTGCCTTAGCTGTGTCCCATAGGTTCTGGACTTTTGTGTGTTCATTATCATTTGTTTCCAGAAAATTCTTGATTTCTTCCTTGATCTCATTGTTAACCCATTAATTAGTCAATAGCATACTATCCATTCTCGATGGGTTTGAATGTCTTTGAGTTTTTTCCTTGAGGATGATTTCCAATTTGAAGTCATTGTGATCTGAGAAGATGCTTGATATAATTTCAATTATCTTGAATTTTTGAGGCTTGTTTTGTATCCTACCTGTGGTCTATCTTTGAAAATATTCCACCCCTGGTTGCTGTGGCTCAATGGATTGAGTGTCAGCCTGTGAACCAAGTGTTGCTGGTTCGATTCCCAGTCAGGGTACATTATTAGGTTGCAAGTCAGGTCCCCAGTTGGGGACACGTGAGAGGCAACCACACAGTGATGTTTCTCTTCCCCTCTTTCTCCTTTCCCCTCTCTCTCTAAAAATAAATAAGCAAACAGATAAATAATTAAAAATAAAAATAAAAATGTTCCATGTGCACTTGAGAGGAATGTATATTTTGTTTCTTTGGAGTGAAAGTTTCTATATAAATCAACTAAGTCCATTTGATCTAGTGTTGCTCAACGCCTCAATATCCTTCGTGTTTCTTTGCATCAAAGGTCTATTCATTGTTGACAATGGGGTTTTAAAAGTCCCTATTATGATTATGTTGCTGTCGATATTCTTCTTGAAGTCCTCCAAGATTTCCTTTATACATTTGAGTGCTCCTATGTTGGGTGTACATATGTTTACCAGGGTTATATCTTCTTGATGCATTGTTCCCTTAAGTATTACGAAATGTCCTTCTTTGTCTTTTAATAACCTTTGTTGTGAAATCTGTTTTGCCTGATATTAGTATTGCTACCTCAGCTTATTCTTCATGTCCATTTGCTTGAAATACTTTTTTCCATCCCTTCACTTTCAGTCCGTGTAGATCTTTTGTTCTGAGGTGGGTCTCCTGTAGACAGCATATATGTGGGTCATGTTTTCTTATCCATTCAGTTACACTATGTCTTTTGATTGGAGCATTTAAACCATTTACGTTTCGGTTATTATTGATAGGTACTTATTCATTGTGATGTTTTTCCCTGTGTACCTGTGTTCCTCTCTCTCTCTCTTTCTTCATCTTAAAGCAGTGCTTTTAGCATCTCTTGTAATGCTGGTTTGGTGGAGATGTATTCTTTTTGTCTTCCTTTGTAGAGTAACTCCTTATTTCACCTTCTATTTTGAAAGAGAGCCTTGCTGGGTATAGTTGTCTTCGTTGTAGGCCTTTGTTTTACATTGTTTGAAATATTTTTTGCCATTTCCTTCTGGTTTGTAGTGTTTCTGTTGAGAAACCCGCTGATAGCCTTATCGGAGCTCCCTTGTATGTTCTTTGCTGTTTCTCTCCTGCTGCCTTTAAAATTCTATCTGTCTTTAAATGTTGCCATTTTAATTATGATGTGTCTCGAAATGCGCTTCTTTGGGTTCATCTTCATTGGGAACCTCTGTGCTTCCTGGACTTGCATGACTTTTTCTCTCCTTGGATCCTGGAAGTTTTCTGTCATTTTTTCAATCAGGTTTTCTATTCCTTGCTCCTCTTCTCCCTCTGATATCCCTATCATATGGATATCATTGTGTTTCATGGTGTCCTGAAGCTCTCTTAAACCCTTTTCATTCTTCTTCAGTCTTTTTTCATTTTGTTGCACTGTCTGGGAATTTTTTTCTACATTGTCCTCTGAACTCACTGATTCGATCCTCTACTTCATTTGGCCTGCTTTTGATTGCTTCTACTGTTCTTCAATTCATAAACTGTATTCTTCATTTCTTCCTGGCTTTTATTGATAGTTTCTATGTCTTTTTTAATGCTGGTGTAGTTCTCAGTAAGTTCCTTGTAGCTTCCCCAGAGTTCTTTGTAGTTTCCCTGGAGTTGAGACATTTTCCTGTAGTTTATTGTAGTTTTCTCTGAGTTTGTTGAGTTCCTTGGGCTTCCTTATTACCACTGTTTTGAATTCCATGTTTGTTAGTTTGCTTCCTTCTAGTTTATCTATCCTTCCTTCTGTGAATTCTTCCTTTCCTTTCGATAAGGTGTTTCTTCATTTCTCCATTTTATGTGGCTGTTCTTGTTTGTTTCTGCTTCTTGGGATGATCTGCTTTAACTTCCTGCTTTTGCGTTGTGACTTTTTGTGGTGGGAGTTCTCTGGGATTCAGTGCTACAGACTTCTTGATCTCCTGAACTTGATGCTCTTGGGATGCCCTTCGTGCCTTTTATTTGAGCTGTCTGGTAGAATTTTGGTTTTGCTTGCTGTTTGTTGTTCTTTGGTGGGTCCTTCTCTCCAGCTAGCTGAGTCGCTCTGCCCACTTTGTTTTGTAAACAGCTGTTGAGCTGCTGCTAAAACAAAGCCACCTGCCCAGGCATGAATCCCACACTCACAAAGATTTCCCCCACCTTCAATCACCGTATCAATTGCTAATGAGCCAGTGTTAATAAGAATGTAATGAGATTGAGACTATTATAAAAAGGAAAAATAAATAAAAGTTGACTAACCGAAAGGAAAATGACTTTTGAGAGGGGAAGCAGAGGAGCAAAAAGAGTGGCAAGTAGGACTTCCGGCCAAGATGGAGGCTTAGACGGACACGCTAGGTCTCCCTCTACAACCAGAGAGGAATACAACTACTTCAAAACAAAGGATAACTAGAAATTCCAGAAAATAAAGCTACACGGAAGCCCAACATATGAAGTTATAAACCAGCGGTGCCATTTGGGCAGGTAAGAGTTAAAGAAGGCAAAGCTGTTTGCGGACCGGCGGGGCGGGGCGGCGAAAAATCCCGGAGGCAATCAAGCCCCTGGCGTGCGCGACTCCAATCAAGCCCCTGGCGTGTGCGACTCCGGCGCTGGGGAGAGCAGCCGCAGCATCGCCTTGAACAGTGAGGCCCAGGGGGGCGGGAGGACGGATCCCGGTCTCCTAGCTGAATAACTGTGTGAATCCATCTTGGACCCCCGCCCCCACAGAAAGCACCACAGGGCTGCGAAATAGGTCGCAGACAGGCGCCAGTCGCTGACTTGTGACGCTTACACAGGCACCGCCCCCGACAGCCGGCCCAGGAAAACAAAACGCATCTGTCAAAATGTGGCAGACAAATATAGAGATCCCGGTGGCACAACTCACCAGGCAGCAGATAGAGAACCTGACAGATGAACAGATAAGAAACCTGTCAGAGGCTCAGTTCTGGGCCATTGTTATCAGGTGGCTTACAGAATTCACAAAAGAGCAGGAAAAAGATAAGAAAGAAGCGAAAAACTTTCATAACAAAAGGAACAAAACAACATACGAGACAGATGGTGAGGAATCCAGAGTTCATTTCAACAAACTGGAATATGGAGAAGGAACAAGCAGTCAGCCAATGCAGCGAGAGGAAATAGGAAGCAACAATGAGAGGATCAGAAACCTCTGGGACAGCTATAAAAGGCCCAACATAAGAATCATTGGTTTGCCAGAGAATGAGGAAGATGAACTAGAACTTGAAAAATTGAGTGAAAATATAATAAAGGAGAACTTCCCAGACTTGGGGAAGGGAATAGACTTGCAGGTCGAGGAAGCAAGGAGAGTTCCCAAGAGACTGGACCCAGGGAGAACCACTCCAAGACACATTATAATCAAAATGTCAAAAATTAAAGATAAAGAGAGAATCTTAAAAGCAGCAAGAGAGAAGAAAAGAATTATGTACAAAGGGGTCCCAATTAGACTATCAGCTGACTTCTAAGGGAAACCCTACAGGCAAGAAGGGACTGGCAAGAAATATTCAAAGTAATGAAAATCCAAAACCTACAACCACGAATACTCTATCCAGCGAAATTGTCATTCAGAATAGAAGGACAGAGAAAGTGTTTCCAGGACAAAATAAAACTGAAAGAGTTCATTAGATCCAAACCACTGTTATATGAGATGTTAAAGGGACTGGTTTAAAAAACAGAAGCTAGGGAGATGAAACAAAGGCAAACGAAACAGGCAACGAGAGTGGAAAAGGAACTGTGGGTAAGGGAAGCATAGTGGGGGGAGGTCAACAGGGAGGGGGAGTGGGGAGAGGGAGGGAGATGATATAGGAATTGGGGATCATGGTAGGAGGGAATGGAATAGACGGAGAGAGGTTGGGAGGAACTGTATGCACAACTAATGGACATAATCTAAAAGGGGGGGACAACTGGAGGGAGGGGGGCCACCGGGTGGAGGGGAGCAGAGGAAAGGGAAATTGGCACAAATGTAATATTTTAATCAATAAAACACATTAAATCTAAAAAAAAAAAAAAAGAGTGGCAAGTAGGGACAAGGCAATGAGAGAAAGAAAAATTTATATCGTATATGAAAAAGGGAGGGATGAAGGTAGAATGAAGCAAGGGGAAACGTGTAGTATTAGGTTTAAACAGAAGTTGTAAAAATATATATATATTTCGTGTGTGAGAGAACACACACATTCACACACACACACACACACAAGGAAGAGGAGTAAGAAAAAATAAAAATATAAGAAGCCCCAAATTAGAGAAAAAGTTATCCCACAGCACTAATGGTAACCTATCAGCTAAGATTAATGTAGGTCAGATGGGAGTAAGATGTACAAAAGAAAGAGAAAAGCTTAGAGATGTCTGGAGGAAAGGGAAGTGATTTTGAGATGATAGAGGGAGCAGGAATACTAACAGTGAGGAATGAAAACAAGACTAAGGGAAAATTTCAAATTTAAAGTGAAAGAAGGGCTGGAGGAAGGTACAGATGGATTAGGAAAGGGGAACGATGAAATTTGAAATACCAGAATAGTGAAAATCTATAAAAATAAGTTGCAGGAATGTCACAGATTGGTCAAGGTGGGGATAGAGTAAGTATAGTTTATGATTGAAAAAAGAAGAGGCTGAAGAGGTAAGAAAAAATGAGTGTTGACTGGATATGAGTGGTAGTGAGAGAAAATATAGAAGTTACAACAAAGAAGAGGAAATCAAATGGTAAAATTGAAAAGAGGAGCAAAATATGAGATTTAAAATAAACTATAATATAAAGACTACTTATAATGCATAGACTGAGAGACAAAGAATGATTATTTAAAGGATATGTATGAGAAGGTCACAGTGGAATTTGTCATTGTAGTTTCTATATTTTTCACTTCCTATTCTTTCTAGAACCACCCTGTTCACTTCAGCTTGTGTCCAAATCTGGATCTAGGCAGCCTAATCTCAACTATCAGTGCTCTTCTCTTTCACTGTTTAGTCACTCTGAAATCCGCAGTCATGCTTAAGCACAATGGGGTGGGGCTGAGTACTTAGTTCAGGTGGGGCTACTGCTTCCCCTCTGGCTGTTGCCAGTCACAGGGGAGCAATCTCCCCAAATGGTTTCTCCCACTGCACTCAAGGTCTCCAGTCCACCTCTCGCTCCCGCTGAAGTGGGGCAAGTGTGCGCAGGAGCTCCCCCTAAGAATCTCGCTGCACCTCCAGCTTTTGCTCTCGGGTGGGAAAAACAAAAACAAAAACGTTGCTTTATGCCTCTAAGAGCCACTGGGTCTCCAGTCCACCCCATGCCCTGGCCAGAGCCCAGAAAAGTACCAAAGATTCTCTCTTTATCTGTAATGTTTGGTGTTTTAATTATGGTGTGTCTTGGTGTGGTCTTCTTTGGTCCAGATTGTTTGGGATTCTCTGTGCTTCCTGGACTTGTATATTTCCTTTACCAAATCAGGGACGTTTTCTTTCATTATTTTTTTCAAATAAGTTTTCAATTTCTGACTCTTCCTCTTCTCCTTCTGGCATCCCTATGATTTGGACATTGGCATGTTTAGAGTTGTCCAAAAGGTTCCTCTCTTCGTTTTTTTTTTTCAATTCTTGCATCTTCATTCTGTACTGGTTGACTGTTTATTTCTTCCTTATGTTCCAAACCATTGATTTGAATCAGTTTCCTTCCTTTCACCATTGGTTTCGTGCAGGTTTTCCTTCATTTCACTTAGCATAGCCTTAAGTTCTTCCTGTCTGCATTTGCCATACTCAAGCATACCTGTTAAGTCTGTGAGCATCTTTATAATGTTTTGAGCTCTGCGTCTGTTAGGTTGGCTTTCTCCTCATCTGTTAGGTTGGTTATTTCCTCGTTGCTGTTCTCCCACTGAAACCTTGATCTGCTCCTTCCTTTGGTCCATACTTCTCTGTCTCCTAAACTTGACAGGCTCCTGTGTTTGCCTCTTCTGTCTTAGGTAGAGCCGTTGCACCTGTCATATTATAAGGGACAGAGCCTTAGGTATTTATCAGTACAGGGCGACTCGTTTCACCATGTTGTGATGGTCTAATTGGGGGAGGCATCTGAGAGGGAACAACTTGCCCTGCACTCGCCCCTTTTCCAGGCACTTCTTCCACTTCTCTTATGGGACTGGTGCCCCTACTTGTGCCCCTCTAGCTGTTGCCCTGGTTGTGGTTCCCAGAGTGGGTGGGTTTGCAGACATTCTAGGATTGTGGGGGCCCTTTAAACAAACTGACTCTGATGAGAGACCAGTTTTTCTGCTGCCCCAACTCCCACTCATTTTCAGAAGCAATGAGGCTTTATTTTCCCAGCGCTGGAACTGTGAGCTGCGTGGTCTGGTCTAGTGCTGGGATTGTTCCCCAGGTGTCCCTCCCTACTGCACTTTCCACTAACTGGCCACAGCCATTGTCACCTCTGCCATCACTGCCTCCACACCACATCCTCTCGCCTGACTCCATCCCTCCTACCTTTCTTGTTGAGTATTTCTTCTTTATATCTTTGTTTGTTGGACTTCCATGTGGCTCAGTTTTCTGGAACTTATGGTTTTCTCCAGTTTTGTAGTGTTGTATTCCTTCTCAGTTGTGGAAAGAGACACAGTGTGTCTACCTACGCCTCCATTTGGCCAGAATTCTCAAGACATTTTTAATGTCCTTACCTTTAACATCAGTTTAAAGTCTTTTATTGATATTAGCCTAATAAAACAACAGGAGGGGGGTAGAGGAAGATAAGTTTTGTTAATCCTTCCTGTTTCATCTTAATGCTACAAAATACTAGGGTGTACACACAGCACACTCAGAACACTCCCAAGTGTCCTGAAAGAAATGCAAAATTGCATTACGTCCAAGAGCCATACCTTTCCCTGCCTTACCTCTACCTGTTCCTCCAACTTTTATTAAGTCCAGCTATTAAATCAGATTGATTTCCATTCTATGCAAAACATGGACAATATTACATAACAGGCACTCAAAAATTATCTAAGTAAATCCACTGATAATTAAGGTGCTAACTATGCTTAAATGCAGAACAATGCATTTCACGTTATTTTTCTTAGTCTTCTAATCATGTATTTTTACCTTAAGTCAATAAAAGAATTCTTTCAGAAGATGTATTAAAGTTGTCCATCTAAGTCGCAGATAGTGCAGTATTATAGAAACTAGGTGATCAGTATTTTAAAATCCCAAGCAGTCTGAAGTAACTCCCAAAGGTACTTAACTAACCCCCATAGGGAGAAATACACAACTTCATAGATGATTACTGTTTTTGTAAAATACAGCTGGAATCATATGAATAAGACTGAGTCCTTGGAGAAAAGGAAATAAAAAAGCAAAGCATATGAATTAAAAAAATCATATTTATATCATGTCATATTTTATTTGCATAATTATCTTCCCATAGAAGCAATATTCTGCATTTCCATAACAACACATTTAATATTCTACTCATCAAAATGCTGGAAAAAATAGAAATAAAGCACAAATACCATACTCTGCATATATACAAATAAATTCAATATATTAAACATATTTTGTAAGCTGATTCTACTTACAGTAAAAGAGAACACTGAATATTAGATTCTGAGCATATTCATGCAGACTTCCACTTTGGTAAAAGTAATCACAAATTTCCCTTTTGTAAACACAAGTTTTCCACTCTGACTATTCTCTGAAAATAAAGACATATATGTGGAAAAACTAAATGCATAAATGTGGATCCAATGCTTGTTACTGGACACCACATAGAATAACCCTGACATCCACAAGTCCATCTATTAGTCCTTAAATGTGAGCAGGGAGGGAGGCAAGAGGTTGCACTTGTTTATAACTTTTAAGTTAAGACTCACTTGCACTGCTGCTACAGAATGCACTGAATCATTCTTCATTTTTGTTCAATATGTAAGAAAGAAGTTAAAAAGAAAAATCCCAAGACTGCAATGGATAATACAGTCTTTAAACAAATTGCATGAAATACCTTTAAGTGCTGCCAGGCCTGTTTAAGCAGGTTGTTAATTAGCTCAAAGGAGCATTAATATAAGACTCTGGAGGGTACACGGCAATGGCAGAATCTTTGAAATATTAATATGTCATTAAATACAACTGCCTAAATACAGTTTTGGTAAGACTTTCAAAGTTAATCTCCAAACAATAACTGAAAATTAGCTGCTACCCACTAAATTACGTAAGCAACTTAAAGAATCAAAACATCAAATCTCTTAGTGTTTTGAATCAGACCTCCAATAAAAATTTCTATCCTAACATCCAGCCACCCCAAATGAGGATGTTACACTGTCTAAGCTCTCCAACAGAACCATCTGGGACTAAAACCACTTGTGATAATCTACCTTAGTGTTTTCAGGAAGTCTAGAAAAACCAAGTACACTTGCAACAGGTAGGACTCTATGAAGAAAGAGACAGGGTGGAAAACAAACAGGAAACCACTCCAGGGTGCATCTGCCTGCAGAATGCACACTGCTTGTGCTTGGAGCCTCTTTCAAATTAATAGATTGGGAGATGGATCTGAGCCACACAGGGTGAAAAAGGAATGCTTCAAAATAACCTTTTAGGTCCTATGCATAAAGAATCAAAATATTGGCAGCATAGCACTTTAAATATAAGTACTTTAAATACAATTTTTTCATTTCAGCTAAAATTTGGTGGTATACAGTATTTCCCATGTCATGTTACTGAACCTGTTACAACTGTAAATGAATCAAATTACTTTGAGGGGAAAAAATGTATATATAAATTGATGGAAGTATTAGTTCTTTGTTAAGAGTGCATAAAAAGGTCCACAGTAGTTCCATTTAGTCAGGAACCACATACGCTGGGAGATAGTCACTATGTGGTTTTGTTGGGTTTGTGTGTGTGTGTGTTTTGGTGGGAAAAAATACCCATATTTCACAGAGAATTGAAGACATTGACAGAATCACTTCCTTATGCCTTCAGAACATTCAAACTTCAAATGAATCTTTTATTGGGATAAATAATATTGTAAGGATCAAAATACTTTCTATCCTAATCACACCCCTGAAAAGACTTAATCTAATAAATGTAGTAATATTATGGGGGGGATAAATTTTCTTTTCAAAACATAAAAGAAATGTTTAAAATATCATTTTGTTTAACCAGTAAATCTTTAATTTTAGCAATTATTAAATAAAATGCAAAGAAAATTCTCTAACAAAAAATTACAAAAAAAAAAAAGAAAAAGAATAAAAGGAATATACCTATGTCCCCTTTGTTTAGAATACAATTTGTCTAGAATTTGGCTTGCAGACTTTAAAACCAACTGTATTAGAATGTGACAGTACTTGTTCCTGTTAATTTCTTCTGATGTCTTTGGAAAGAAAAAAAAAAAAAAAGAACTTCACAAGTAGTAGATAAAATGGGTGATTTGGGGAAATGATAACTAAAAAATTAATCTTTATTAGCATTCCAAGCCACGACTGCAATGAAGTCTGGATACCCTTAGACAAGTTCCAAGTCCATGAATGGCATGTCAGGATTTTCCCTTTTTTTCTGTAAAGCCTAGCACAGCCCTCCCGCATATTCATCTTCGTCTTCCTCTGCAGCGGTGGCGGTGGTGCCTTCTTGCTTGGCCTGTGGTGTTGCTGCTGCTTTCTTCTTGATTCCCCCTCCTGGAACCACCAAACTCAGGCCCAGCTTAGCATACTGTCAATGACAAAACATGTTCTCAAAAGCTGATAACTAGAATCTCCTTATGTGATGTCTTAACAAAAGGTAGATCCTAGGTCTCTACATCATGAAAACCAATACTAATTATGGAAAAACACTCATGACAAAACTCAACATTGCTCCGCCCTCAATAGCTCATGATAATAATGACAGGCACACAACTAGCAAAAATGTCTAATTACTGGCCACACTTAGAAACTTGAGATAATTGGGACATAGTTAAATAATACTTTTACTTCCTATGAAATAAAGATCTGTTGAGTAAATAAAGAGTGTAAGCTAGAGACAATTTCTTAAAAATATATATACAAATTTACAAACGCCTATTAAGAATTTATCAAAAAAAAAAAGGTTCCTTTATATACATTTGGGGAAGTGATAACTAAAAAATCAATTTTTATTAGCATTCCAAGCCACGACTGCAATGAAGTCTGGATACCCTTAGACAAGTTCCAATTCCATGAATGGCATGTCAGGATTTTCCCTTCCGCATATTCATCTTCGTCTTCCTCAAAAAATGTTGAAGGTCTTAAGCTGATCTGATACGGTAAGACTAAAGTTGCAAGACCAAATCAAATGAATTAGTGCTCACGAATTACTGAAAAGGGAAATCTGAAAGAAGAGAAACCCACTATTGTGATTCACTTTCTGTTATGGCACCACGTGAGGCTATTTTGTGAACACAGACTAATGCACTCTTCACAACAGGCTGCCAAGACATAGGCCAGTTGCTCCATATCTCCAGCTGTCACAGAAATGGAATTCCAACAAGTCTACTGAATTACAAAGGTCACTAGATGATGGGTGTCTTTCAGACAGTTAGCCTGAAAGAAACTTTATAATAATCTAAAATCTATAGAAGTCAACAAATGAAAGAAACTGAAAAAGTGGGGCTAAATTAAAAATACACATATGGTGAACAATCAGGCTATAAACCTACATGGCTGACATTTAAACAATCTAAACCTATATTAATATTCAGTGCAAATGCTAAGTTCTCTTTTGAGAAGTATCCTGAGGTAAAAAATAGAGGCAGAAAAATATGACAAGTCCACAAGAGAGATAATCTTATTAGAAGCCTCTTCCTTTCAAGAGGAAAGAAAGCTAACCAAAAGGCCACTTACATCATTATCCATGTATTTGAAAAGGGGCGAATTGCAGACCTCTGACACTTGATCTTGGTCTTGTTGGTCATATCCTTCCAGAAGCTGTTCCAGTGCAGCACAATCTTCACTCCCATTAAACCCTGGAATGCTACAACAAGCACAAGTCACACCTCTGCACCTGTTCTTTCTCAACCAATGATTAATTTTCCCCCTAGCAGAGGTCTGGGAACATCTGGGGATATTTTTAGTTGTTACAATCAGGCAGATGTCAGAGATGAAACTGGACATCCTACAGGACACAGGGCAGGCATGACAACAAAGAATTACTCAGCCCAAAATGTCAACAGTGCTCAGACTGAGACTGCTCATTTTAAACTTCTCAAACAAGAAAATCCCTCCTTCAGATCTTCCTGTAGCATATGTTCTGAGAACTTTTCTTTTTCTGTTATACATATTTTTTAAAGGCAAACATAACAAAATCAAGTCATTCACTTCCATGAAGTCCCCAAGAAGAAAAATACAAAATATAAGAGAGAACGTACTTGTAAAATTCCTGCTGTAAAAGCTGAAATAGTAGTACTCAAGTGCTCTTGTCACAATGAAATTTATTTTTTTAAAGAACAAACCAGTTTTCATGGCTAGGATTATTTATCTAAGCAGTAATCTCAAATTAATAGAAATGTTAACATTGCAAGTCAAGACAATGCTATCAGCGTCTTACCTATAGCTCTCCCTGACACATCTTTCTGCAGCCACATAGTCATTTCTGTGGAGATGAACTAAGACTTGAGCAATTGTTTTCTAAAACAAAAGAGGTGATTATGGTCCACATTTATATCTACTTAATAAAGTCAATTTTGTGACATCAGGAACTTAGCTTTCAGAGTTTTGGTGTTATACAGAAAGATTTATAAAATTCTGCAGTAATTTTCACAGGACATCTGAGGAAAATATTCTGAAATAGTACATTTCAAACTCCAATGTACAAACTACCCAGAGGTCTTATTAAATGAAGACTTTGAGTTGATGGGCTCAAAGCAAGCCCAAGATTCTGCTGTCTGTAACAAGGTCCCAGATGGTCCTGATACTACTAGTCCGAGGACCACATAGAGTAACATAGCCTTAGAACACCACCACACATTTTAGAGAAAATTTATTTTAAATACCTATATACATAGGTTTAATTTGAAAGGGGAGTAAGAAAGGAGGACAAAACTCTACAATTACACTTTTGCATTCTTAAAGAGATACTAGGAAAAACTAGAATGAATGAAAACTTTAGATAACAGAAACAATGATACTATTTATAAGCCAACAAAAGCATTAAGATCAAAGATGTGACTAATAAGATCTTATTGGCAAAATAGCTCTTCAATCTTATCTCTATTTTTCTGATAACTTTTATTGATCTATTTCAAGTTCCCTGAATCTTCTCATCTCCATTAAGCCCATCTAGTATTTTATTTCAGATATTGCTCTTTCGGTTCTAATATTCTCATTCGGTTCATTTTTAGTGTCTATTAAAAAAATGTGCTTTCATTCGTTCACCTGTGTACTTTTGCCTCATGCGACTCTTATGAGAACTGCTTCAAAGTCCTGATCGATAATTTCAACACTTGATTTACCTCTGGGTTGGCATCAGTTGTCTTTTCTCTTGAAAACTGGTCATATTTTCTTGGTTTTTCCTATGTTCAGTAATTTGGGACTGCGTCCTGGACACTGTAAAGGTTATGATGCATAGACTGTCCTCTCATTCTCAGGAAAGTTGGATGTTTCCAGCAATCACCCTAGTCAGGCACAGACTGCATGTTTTGTCTGCTTTTGCTGGGCAGTGGCTCTCATCTTAGTTCAGTACCTCTGCTCTTGAGCTTGGGCTCTGTCCCATGCATGAGCCTGGTAAGGTTCCTATGATCCCTGGACAGTGGTTTGACCCTATTGCAGTTCTCAAAGCCTATGCTCTGCCTTGGGTCTGTTCTGCACACGCACTGCTGGAGAGAAACACCTATTCTAGCTCCCTTTTCTAAGGTTTTCTCCTTGTTCTCTTAGCTCATCTTCCCAGTTCCTCCAGCCAGAAACTAGGTTTCCATTGGCATTTTAACTGCCTGGGCCACCAGCACAGCTATAGCTTCATAACTAGGGCTTCCTTGCACAGCAAAGCCAAGGAAAGAAAAAAGGGAAGAAAACAATGGGGTCTCTTTTCCCAGTTGCTCTAGACAGAAAGAGGTAAATGGTTTTTTTAAAATATGCTTTATTGATTATGCTGTTACAGTGTCTCAATTTATTTTCCCTTTGTTCATCTCAACCCACTGACCACCCTCCCTCCAGCTGTCCCACCCCCCTTAGTCCATGCCCATTGGTTGTGCATAGTTCTTCTCAACATCTTCCTATCTACTCCCTCCTACTATGCTTCTTAATTCCTGTACCATCTCCCTCTTTCTCCCTTCCCCCACCCGCTGACCTCCCCCCAAAATGTTCCCCATATCTATAATTCTTTTCCCACTGTCATAGCCTACTTAGTTGGCCTTTGTTTCGATTCCCTAGCTTCTATTGTTGGCTGTTGTGATAGTTTTCATTTTAATGTTCATAGTTTTGATCCTCTTTCTCCTAAACAAGTCCCTTTAACATTTCATATCACAGTGGTTTGGATCTGATGAACTCCTTCAGTTTTACTTTGTCCTGGAAGCACTTTCTCTGCCCTTCTATCCTGAATGACAGCTTTGCTGGATAGAGTAATCGTGGTTGTAGGTTTCTGCTTTTCATTACTTTGAATATTTCTTGCTAGTCTCTACTTGCCTATAAAGTCTCCTTTGAGAAATCAGCTGATAGTGTAATTGGGACGCCTTTGTACATAATTCTCTTCTTCTCTCTTGATGCTTTTAAGATTCTATCTTTATCCTTCATTTTTGATATTTTGATTATAATATGTCTTGGTGTGGTTCTCCTTGGGTCCAGTTTTTTTGGAACTCTCTGTGCTTCTTGGACCTGTAAGTCTATTTTCTCCCCCAAGTTAGAGAAGTTCTGCTTCATTATTTTTTTTACATAATTTTTAAATTTCTAGTTCTTCTTCTTCACCTTCTGGCAGCTCTATGATTTAGATGTTGGCCCGCTTATAGCTGTCCGAAAAGTTTCTGAGCCTCTCCTCATTTTCCTCACTTCTTGTTTCCTCTTTCTACACTGGTTGACTGTTCCTTCCCTATGTTCCAATTTGTTGATTTGATCTTTGTTTTCTTGTCCTCACCACTAGTTTCATATTTGTTTTTGTTCATTTCAGCAGAACTAACCTTCATGCCTTCCCCATCTTGTTTAAGATCTGCTATTAGGTCTGTAAGCATTCGTATAACCAAAGCTCTGAACTATGCCTCAGAAAGATTTCCTATTTGCTGATCCATTAGATTAGATATTTGTTGTATGGTCAGCTGTGTCACCGGGATCGCTATCATGATCTGTGCCATCCTGACAATTTTGTGTTTACCTTTGCTTCCTGGGCGGGGCTGCCACACCTCTTACGCTATAGTGGGCGCAGCCCCGTGCACTTGTCACTACCGGGCGACCCTTCTCACCGCGCTGTGGACTTTTGTGTGGGGACAGCAGGTGTCTGTGCTTACTGCTGTCCCACCGCCATCACCGCAGCCAGCACAGCTTGACCTCTTTGCCCTGGCTTCACTCTTCCTACGAGTCCGAATGAGCACCACTTCTTTATAACTTCATACATTGGACTTCCATGTAGCTTTATTTTCTGGAACTTCTGGTTATTTCTGGTTTTGCGGTAGTTGTAGTCCTTCTAAGTTGTGGTGGGAAATGGAGCGTGTCAATCTAGGCCTCCATCTCGGCTGGAAGTCTTCGCTAGATGGGTTCTTCAGGAGTTTTAGCTGCTGGAGCCTCTGCTGCCCAGCTCCATGACAGGCTTCTCTTAAGTCAATGCCACAAGAGGAATAGGGGAAAATCCTAGAAACTCATTCCTACATTGGCTGCTTCTCCAAGTGTTTACACACCTCTATCGTCCTGCTCTACTTTTCAAAGTAATTGTTTTTTGTATATTGTTTGGAATTTTTAGTTGTAATCAATAAGAGAGATAGGCTGCAGTGGGCTTACTATAGTTTGGCCAAAAGAAGAGGTCCAGAAAGCATTATTTTAAAAAATGTACAAATATCCATGGAATCTGGTTATAGGTACATATTTATGCCAATATAAAAATTATCTAATGTAAAGCCAAAAATCAGCACTTTCAGAACATACCTTATAACAAGTTGGATAATTCTCAATTTCCTTATAAATATTTTTTTCTTTCTGAATAGAGAGTGCTGCTTCATCAAATCTAAAGATAAAACAAAGAAATGTAAAACAAGGTAGGTCTAAATGAGCTATAGCAAAAGCCATTATTGTAATGTATTTAATATTATAGTGTTTTAGAGAAACAAAGGTTATCAGGCATTTTAGCAACTGCTCCATAGTCCATGTTTCCATGAGCTTTGCTCATATGGCTTGTCTTTTAAATGATCAACTTGCCCTTTTAGCATCAAACATAAAGACAAAAGCAAGAGATTTTATGGATAGGTTACTTCGAATGGAGAGGCTTAAGTCTGGACAGGATCATTCACTCATCTATACCTTTCAAATTCAACAAACTGCCTTATGAGTATTTAAGAAATATATTAGAGACAAACCCTCAATTTAATCATCCCGTATTTATTTTCTTCCACCGAAAGGCCATTTAGATGCCCTGCAAGCAGTGCCTTCCACTAAGGAATTACTTCTACTCTGGCTTCATTGTCACATACTCACTACTTCCTCAGTGAGACCTAATAGCACATGGTGCCAAAAAGGGCATCAGTGAAGGGCACACAGGTCAAAGCTAGGAAACTCCTTCCTGCCACTTTTGATCCTCAATATTCATCTTTTTCTGTCTATTCTCACACATTTTCCTTTTCTTCCATCCCACTGAGATTACAGAATGAACAGGAAAGGATCACCAAAAATTTTTCTCTGATCCTCCAAGGCCCTACCCCTTTTTTGCCTTCCCGACCCTAATGCCATCAAACCCCTCATCAGATCATCTCACAGTAAAGCTCTATTATACAGGGGTTGGCAAAAGCAGGTTTACAGTTGTGAGGACGTGAGTTTATCCTTGTATTATTATTATTTATTTGTATTATTTGTCTTATTATTGTTGTTATTATTTCAACAGCAACCATTCTGTACTGTTAGGATATAGAGGGAAAAAGATGTTGCTGTGACTCAAATTAAAAATACAAACATGTTTAATTGTATTTTTCTGTGTTTATTATTATTTTTAAAATATTTGCATTAAAAATACACATAGTGGCTTGGTCTAACTCACATTATGAATTAACTCGAATTTTTGTGGGCTGTGCCCTGTCAACTTACTGCCTCCTAAAATAAGAAAAAAGCATTCTGAATTTCCAAAGATCAACACACTAAATTGTGGGAACAAAGTTGATTTATAAGTAGGGTATGGCAGAAGAATTCTAAGATTGTTCCCCAAGATTCTTGCTCATCATATACACTCCCTGTATAAACTCCTCTTGAATGAGGGCATAACTTTCTGAATATGATGAAATATCACTCCTGTGAGGACACTAATGAATGAATCAAAGAAAAAATATCCAAATGGTCCTGACTTAATTAGTAAGCCATTAAAAAGTTAGAAATTGGGTGTCAAGAGAGCTGTGTCCTTGCTAACCTTAAAGAGTAGCAAGCCACCATGCTGTAAATCACCCAGAGGACATATGCCAAGGAACTGTAGGAATCTCTAGAGCTGAGAGTGACCCCTGGCCAACAGCCAACAAGGGAACAGATCTGTGGTCTACAACTCCAAGAAAAGGAATTCTGCCAACAACTAGCGAACCAGAAATGAGGTCACAGCCCTACCTGACACTGTGATGCCGCCCTGGAGAGACCCTAAGCAGGGAATCTGGCTACACTGTGCAGGACTTCTGACCTACAAAACTGAAAGATGATAAGTGAGTGCGGTTTTAAGCTGCTAGGATTCTGGCTATTTGTTAGGCAGAAATAGAAAATTACATGTATCTGTATCATTTTTAATTGTGACCACGAGCTTATCACAGATCCTGTTTAAAAAAAAAAAAAAAAATCATAACATTCCATGAGCACAATGTCCCAATTATATCAATCTAGTTAGAAATCTCAGTATTTTAAGCTTTTCATACACTTAACTATTAAGGCTACACTCTGCACACATGAAATACCATTTCTATGTGCTAATACCTACCTAGCAAAATAGCCATCCAAGACGTTTTACACTTATATGGGTTTGTAGTAAAATAAATAAATAAATAAATAAAGTTGATTCAATTTGCTAAAAGTCCATAAAATTGACATATAAAGCCATCTACTTTCAAATGTATCCAGAAAATTATTAATTACTTATAATGAAAAACAGAGGTAAGTCTTAACACTTCTAAAAAAAGAAAATTTATCTGGTTTGGCTGAAAAGTGCATTTTTATCTTCCTATAATTCAGAAATAAAATATAAGCCCCACAAAAATTATGTGCATATGACAAGAATTTGTCATAGGACCTTACTCAACTGAGCTTTCAATGGATTACCTCCCTCACAATGACTCAAAAGTCTTCCTTGGGCCCCAACTACCTCCTGAACTCCAGAAAATATTTTTAACTTCCTATAAAAGTTTTCACCCAATTCATCATATTGCCAACAAAACTTATCATCATCCCCAATAAACCTGGGCATCACACTGGACAGAACAGTTATGCAAGGCAGAAGCCTAGTGATAATCCTCAGAGAGTGCCCTCCCACCTGTCCCACATACATCCAGTCCTCCCTGCATTTAGATTCTAGTGACTGTCTCAGATGATTGATGGAAAGAAGTACTTTTCTTTTCTAAGTGAGTCCTAAAAGTGAGAATAAGGTGGGGGTGGGGGTGGTTAACTGAAATGAATGCTGGAAGATTCACAATGGTGGTGAAGTAGGTAAACACTACACTCACTTCTTCCCAAGACCAAACTAAAATTGCAACTAAATAATAGGAAAATCATCCTGAAAAAAACAACTGAAAGCTAGATGAAGGGAAGTCTTATAACCAAGGGTTTATAGACGCTACATCAAGACTGGTAGGAAGGGCGGAGATGGAAAAAAGGGCTGGCCCTGCTCCTATGAACGGTGGCTGAGGTTCTGAAGGGATATCTCAGCTGCAGGGAGATCTCCTTGAAAAGCATGGGGTCTAGCCCAGAGCATCAGAGTCAGGAAAAGTCACCCACATAACATCTCACTGTGTAAAGCAGTGAGGTTTCTGTCTGCCAGGGATTGGCAGTAGACTAGAGGCACAAGAGGAGAGCCTGGAATTTGTGTCTCTAGGGAAAGAGTTAAAGGGACAGCCACCAGGATCCCTGTACTGAGTCACTCTCCCATATTGCAGACGCCATCTTTTTTGGCTGGAACATTCCCCTCTGTGTGGCATCAGCCTGGAGGATAACCTGATCCTCTGGACTCCGACTCACCGCACCCTATGGAGCTTACACTGTGTCAGGGAGTACAACTGGAGGCTCTTTTAAGTGACTGAGCTTACCAGACAGCTGCAGGTGGAGACAGAAGGAGGCGGATCTCACTGGGATACTTGAGACTTTTGCTGACCTGCCCCCTACCCACTGATAAAAGCAGGCCTTGGTGTGCAGCACGGTCCTTCCTACATGCACCCAAGTCCAGCAGAGGCAGCCATAACCTGTGGATTCACTGTAGCTACAAATAGGTAGCCAGGGGCCAGTCACAGGTAGCATATCCAAAGGGAGATCTCAGCAGGCACCAAATCCTACAGAGAGGAATTCCTCTTTGTGTGGTCAGCACTTGCACATTAGATCACATAGCATGGTTGGGGTAGAGCCTCAGTCAGCCAGCCAAGGGCTGATCCCATGCATGAATGGACCAATAGCAATGAAGACCCAAATATAACAGGACACCACACACAACCCACACAAAGAACATTATTGGAGCACCCAGCTCTGGTGAGCATAGAGACTGCAAGACTGGACTGCTCAAGACACCTAGTATATGTAAGGGCAACACGTAAAAACTGTTAAGTGATATGAGATCTACCCAACACATAGAAACAAACACGAAGAGTCAGCCAAAATGGGGAGACAAACAGTCCCTCAATGTAAGAACAGGAGAAATCTCCAGGATAAAATGGAGGCAAGCAATGTACTGGATATCGAGTAAATGGGTATAAAGATGCTCAACAGCAAGAAAAGGGGCATTGAAACTGTAAAAAAGGAATAATCACACACACACACACACACACACACACACACAGAAAACAATATTTGAAATGAAGACTACACTGGAAGGAACAAACAGATTGGATGAAGCAGAGCATCTAGTCAGCAGTTTGGAAGACAAGGCAGAAAAGACACCCAATTAGAACACAAAAAGAAAAAAGAATTTTAAAAAGTTAGGGTAGCTTAAGGGTTCTTTGGGACACCATGAAGTATAACAATATTGGTATCACAGGAGTACGAGAAGAAGAAAAAAGAGTAAGGGATCAAGAACCTATTTGAAATAATGACCAAAAACTTCCCTATTTTGATAAAGGAAAAAGACATAGAAGCCCAGGAAGCACACAGAAACCCAAACAAGATGGACTCAAAGAGGCTCACACCAAGGGTCAAAAGGAATTGGCATGAAATATTCAAAATTATGAAATGCAAGGACCTACAACCAAGACTACTTTACCCAGCAAGGCAATCATTTAAATTGAAGGAGAAATAAAGAGCTTCCCAGACAAGAAAAAGCAGAAGGAGTCTGTTACCACCAAACCAGATTACAACAAATGTTAAAGGGCCTTCTTGAGCAGAAGCAGAAGAAACATATTAACAAATATAAAATGGAAATAAACACATACCTATCAATAATCACTTTAAAGGTAAATGGCTTAAAATGCTCCAATCAAAAAATATAGGGTACCTGTGGGAGACCAGTCTGCATAGTACTGGAAACTGTGGCTGCTCTTTGAGCCGGAACCGTCCCACTGGCCCATAAGTCTTAAGGGCGGAAGGCTGGCATGCTCCAATTCCTGCACAACCATCCCCACACTCCAGAGGGTCTTAGGAAAAAAATAAGAATGCAATGTGCTCTTTGAAACTAGTATAGCCTGCTCTGCTTTGTGTAACTCCTAATCTATGTCAACGGAATGTTTAACTCCGGGAGTGTAGTCTAAACTTTTGCAAAGTACTCTGGCCCTGAAAGTCTGAACCACTTATCACCATGTTGATTTATATTTCTCTTTGTCCTTCCTAAGGATAGTCAGGTGGGCTGCCTCTTCAAGTCATGCATTTCTGCACATAGCCAACCTAATAAAAACTCGGACCAAAAGAAGGTTCAACAGTGATCTCCTCCAAAAGACACTAACCCTTCTCTTTCCTCAGGTATTTCGTTCCTGAGTCAGTCATTTCATCTGCGCCAAGGGATCTGTGGGATGGGTACACCGCAAGTGGGACCGGCAAGAAGGACTCACTGGAAAGCTGCTGGTTACAAGTGGTACACGCAGACACCATGTCAAGAAAGGAGGGAAACATTCTGATTAGAACAAAAAAACATCCCAAGGTAAGGGACAGTGGCACCTCTCATCAGTAAGGCCGCTGTGTGCTCAGTAAAGAAGGGATTCATCATTTTTACTGTTAAGAATTAAAAAATCTGCTTAAGTCTTTCTTTTATAAGAAAATAGGGAAGTTAATTCGTGTACAAGTCTTAGTCTCTCTCAAGAAATTGCCACACTCTGCGGGCATGCGTTGAGCATTTAAAACCTATTAGGGCGCTCGATGCTAGAAGACCCCCATGAAAGGATAAATTGGAACGTGGACCGGGACAAAAATACTAGGTTTTCCTGCCATCCGGAAGACAACAATCAGGCACACTGTAAAACACTCACAGTCCCAGCCTTGTGGCAATTCCCCCTCAGTATAATTCTCAAGAGGGGAGAGACCGAGTTCCTAACCTACACCAGGAAACTCTGATTTTGTTGAAAACTAAAACTAAGTGATATAGTCATGGGAACGAATCTAAGAAGCAGGAAATTTACTTCTGCTCGCCCCAACAACTTCTTAAAACTACATACTGCCATGGCTCAGAGCACTGAAACCTCAGAAGAACAAAGGGAAAGTAAGGAAAATAACTCAAGCATAGAAGACGCCAAAGCTGGGATAGAAGTAGGAAAGAAGGAGGGAGAGGGGAATATGCAGAGATTTATAATCCCTGCCAAGCGATCTGCTCGGCCAACCCCTCACCCATCAGTCTCAGAAAGCCCCAATGGCTCTCACCACCTCCACTAGCTGACACAGGTCCACCTACTCCTATGGAAAACTGTTTTTAGGAAGCAGCACACGCAGGAGATAAGAAAGCCCTGTCTGCCTTTCCCTTTACTGTCAGGCATGGACAGGCTCCACGGTGGGAGCCCATACCATTTATATATACAAAAAGCTTAGAAAAAGTGTTAAATAAAATGGGTTACAATCGCCCTTTACTATAGGAATTTTAAACTCTATTAGGAGCAGCTACCTTAAGAATTTCCCCATTCCCCCAAAAGCTTGCAGCATTTCTTCCTGCCCCAGATAACTTTCAGCAACTCAATTTGCATTCAAATCATCTTCCTCAGAAGTCTTTTTCCCTTTTCTTGACTGTTTTATTTACATATCTGTAACCCCCATTTCTATCTGCTTTACAAAGTAATTGCTGTGTTTGTTTTCCAGCCAAGCAGCCATCTAATCACCCAGCAGGATGTGACGCTTATTCATTGCTGCCTGACCCAAGTCTTTACAGAAAAGCTGTAAAAAAGTTTTTCTTATATTTGCCTAGCAGCTAAGGTTCTGTTTAATAAAATAATTACGTATTGTGGCATATTAGTCAAATACTTATGTTCAAAAATTCATGTCTTTCTAAGAACTGAATTTTTGTCAGCCTATATTAATATACCTTTTATTAACACTTTAAATAGTCAATTATTATTTCATAATATATATTCCTTAGTTGACAGAATTTACAGAATTTAAAATTTAGAAGACTTCCTTATAGCCTCAAGGTATTTCAAAGGGCTCTTGAAATATCTCAAGGATTTATTATTTTCTTCTTACCAAAAAGAAGATTCTAGACCAATCAGGCTTAATACATTTTGAGATACTTGGAAACCTTTGTCAAATAAGGACATTTTACAAGAATCTCCAAAAGGCTACAAAGTTCTAATATACTTTCATTTATAATTCCAATGGAAAAATAAGTCTTTAAAACAATAACTAAATTCTAGACTTAGAAACTACTAAAACCTAGTAACAACAGGGTAATTAATCTGCTATTCAAATCTATGCAAAAAACAGCAGGGTGCCTGCCTCTCCAATGCAAAGGAAAAAAAGGTGACACATTTAAAGTTCACCCGTTATTCTTCAGACTGTGGTAGAAGCAGCAGCTGCTCTTCCCTCTCCAGCAGCACAGGCTGGAGGATAGGGCTCATATAAAAGACCTTAGGAGTCTTATTATCAGGGGGACCAAAAATTCCGTCCCCAACCACAGAATGTATCCAAGGCATTTGAGATACAAAAACAAACAAACAAAAAAGATGAAACTCCATCAGCATTCCTACAACAGCTCAGGGACCAGATAAAAAAGTATTCTAGTCTAAATCCAGGAAACGGTTGTAAGGCAGGGACTCTTAAAAGATCACCTTTGTAACAAAAAGCCGGCCAAATATTTGTAAGAAATTGCAGAAGGCAAATGAATGGGCCAAATAAAACAACTTAAAATCTCAAGAAAACTCAAAAAGTGTATATTAAAAAAGAGAAGCAGCAGCAAAAGCTTCAAAAAGCTGCAGGAAATCTGCAAATCTAGGAACTTTTAGCTGCCAGATATTGAGTTTTAAGTATAGTCCTTCACAATGTGGAAAAAACAAGAATTAAAAGCATGTTATGGTTAAATCTAAAGAAGTAAAGGGTATTTATATTTTGTAAATGTTGCAGAAGGTCTGTAAAAGTCGTAAAAATAAAATGAAAACAATTATAAAAGTTTTTAAACTAGGAGAAAGGAAACCTCCACTGCTCATGTTCTGATTTTACAGAAGTGTAATATGCTTTAAATTTTACTATTCTAGATTTTGTTCTATTGTGGAATTCTCTGTATCTGTTTTTGGCCAGTAAGACTTAGGAAAGGTCATCTGTAAATCAGTCGGGAAAATGCCTTTGCCACTCGGGACCCAGAAAGGGTCATTCAGGGCTAATAAGCATTCCAGTCTAGGCAAGTAAGCATGTTTCTCTGCCAAAGGCACATCTCTCTAAAGAGGCCAGTAGACATACTGGTAAAAGAGTGCCTAGCTTTCTATGTTTTGAATTATTACTCTGTTTATACTCTGGAAGAAAAAATTGAGGCTTCCCAGGGAAAGTTAAAACTTCACATGAAAGAAAGGAAGCAAGGGAAAGTGTAATGCATTGATATGAAGAAGGTTTGTGAAAGGTATATAGAAGGTTTGTGAACGTTTTGAAAAGAAATTGTGTGGTTTTAGTAATAGAAGGTATAATGCACAGAAATGCAATTTTAAAGGAAAAAATTTTTCTTCATGCCTTTATATTTTTCTCCCTATCTTACCCCTGCAGTATTTGGCATTCTAAACAAGTAATGACATAAGGTTTCTTTGCATAAAATTAATAAGACCAGTTGCTAATAGTAGTTTAATCAAAAGAGGATTAGCCCCACACCAGATATGGCAAACAAATGTTACAAAATACCCTACTTTTGGGAGGTTAAAATATATTCACATTTCTGTGCACACCTATTCTGGGGCTCTCCACGCTTCTGCCTTTATGGGAGAGTCGGCATATCATATTCAGGCCCACTTGCTCAATGCTTTTAGCTACCTCGGGCATCCTCAGCAAATTAAAACTGACAATAGACCTAGATGCATTGCCTGCTCCAGCCAGAAATTTCTACAAAAATAGAATGTAAAACATAGAACAGGCATACCTTATAATCCTACGGGCCCATACATTTAAAAATCTCCCTAAAAAACAAAAAAGGGGGAGCACAGAGTCCTCCCCTAAAAAAAAAAAAAAAAAAAAAAAAAACCTACCATGCTGGCAACATATATATATATAATTTTTTAAACTGTGATGGGAAATTAGGAGGGACTGGTTGATTTATTAACTTGGAAGAGAGGGTATGCTGTGTTTACAAGTCCCCTGTGGTTGCCAGCGAAACGAGTGAAACCATATCATGGCAAAGCAAACACCTCCGTTCCAGTGGGAACCCCCTGCAGGACCAAGGACCAACGGCCCGAGAGATCGAGGAAGCAGGCGGAGTTGTGGCTACCAGTCAATGTCACCCGGGTATGGGAGGGCCCAGGAGGACTGGCGGCTATAAACCTTGCCCTTTCCCAAGTGAGAGTAAAACAGTTCCTAGGCATTCTTATTACTTGCATTGTTTCTGTTATCGTTATCGCAGCAACAGCTGCTGCTGCTACTGTAGCCCTAACTGCATCTATTTAGACTGCCCACGCTGTTGATATTCTCCTCACCAACAACACGCAGGAAATGCTCCAGCAAACACAAATTGACCAGGAAAGCCTTGCCCAGCTCTCAGTTTGGAATCTGTGCTGGTATGGCTGGAAGAGCAGCAGAATGCTCTAGTCACCTGCCAACAGCTTACAGTTTAGGATTTTCTAAACTCTGTGTCACTCGTTTAAAATGAAACTCTAGCCAGCATTCGTGGGAAGAGGTCCAATGCCATCTCAAGGGGGCCTTTTCCACCAACCTTAAGGGCCAAGTCAATCAATTGCAACTTAAACTCCATCAGCAACTCCAGGACATTAGAAAATTAACTAAACAAAAGGTTTTTCAAACCCTGCAGGATAACCTGCAGTGGCTCAATCCTAAAAACTGGTTTAATGGACTAACCCTGAGAATCTGGGCAATAGGAGCTATTGGATGTATTCTAATCATTATACTCTGTGCTAAGATGCCTGTGTAAACTGATTGCCCATGATTACATCCATGAAAAACAAGTAGCAGGTTTTATTGGTCTCTACCATATTCCACTCTGTTAAAAAAGGAGGTACTTGCATGGATAAGAAAACAAGACCCATATATATGCTGTCTACTAGAGACCCATCTCAGAATAAAAGATCCACACAGACTGAAAGTAAAGGGATGGAAAAAGGTATTTCATGCAAATGGAAAGAAAAAAGAAGCTGGGGTAGCAATACTTACATCTGACAAGAATATACATTAAAACAAAGGCTACAGTGAAAGACAAAGAAGGATACTACATAATTATAAAGGAAGCAATCCACAAGAAGAATGCAACTTGTATAGATTTATGGACCCCACAGAGGAGCACCTATGTAAAGCAAATCTTGATGAACACAGAGAGGAATCAAGAGTAATACAGTCATAGTAGGAGATTTTAACACCCCATTAACATCAATGGGTAATCTTCCAGACAGAAAATCAACAAGGAAACAATAGCCTTAAATGACACACTAGATCAGATGGATTTAATAAACATCTTCAGAGCATTTCATCCAAAGCAGCAGAATATACATTTTTTTAAGTATACATGAAACATTTTCTAAGACAGACCACATCAGCACAAAAAACAAGTCTCAATAAATTTAAGAAGACTGAAAAAATATCAAGCATCTTCTCTCACCATAGTGGTATGAAACTAGAAATCAATCACTGGAAAAATACTGAAAAACACACAAAGACCTGGAGGGTAAATAATATGTTACTGAACAAGAAATGAGTACAATGAGATCAAGGGAGAAATCAACATACCTTGAAACAAATGAAAATCAGAAGACAACCACCCAAAATCCATGGGACACAGAGAAAGCAGTCCTAAGAGGGAAAGTCATAGCATTACAGGCCTATCTCAAGAAATAAGAAAAATCTGTAATAAGCAATCCAACCTTATATTTAAAGGATCTTGGAAAAACAAAAACAAAAAACAAGCCCAAAGGTAGAAGGAAGCAAATAATAAAGGTCAAAGCAGAAATAAATGGAATAAGAGTCTTAAAAATATGATAGAAAAGATCAATGAAACCAACAGTTGGTTCTTGGAAAGGTAAACAAGACTGACAAACCTTTGGCTAGACTTATCAAGAAAAAAAGAAAAGAGGACCCAAATAAATAATATGAGAAATGAAATAGAAGAAGTAACAACTAAAATCAAAGAAATACAAACGATAGTAAGAAAATATGAAACTATATGCCAACAAATTGGAAAATCTGGACGAAATGGATAAATTCCCAAAACATACAATCTTCCAAAACTAAATCAGAAAGAATCAGGGAATCTGAATAGACAGATTACACCAAGTGAAATTGAAGCAGGAATCAAACAAACAAAAGACCTGGACTGGACAGCTTCACAGCGGAATTTTACCAAATATTCCAAGAACAACCACCTGTCCTTCTCAAACTATTCCAAATATTCAAGAGGGAAGACTCCCAAAATCAATTTACAAGGCCAGCATTATCCTAATTTGAAAATCAAATAAAGACATTACAAAGAAAGAAAATGATAGGCCAGTATCTCTGATGAACATAGATGCTAAAATCCTCCACAAAACATTAGGAAACTGGACACAACAATACACTGAAGAAATCATACACCATCATCAAGTGGGATTTACCCCAGGGATTCAAGGTTGGTACAATATCTGCGATACACTACACATCAATAGATGCAGAAAAAGTATCTGATAACATCCAGCACCCATTTATAATACAAATTCTCAGCAAAGTCAAAACAGCATGGTACTTGCATAAAAAGTCATATAGATTCAATGGAACAGAACAAAGAGCCCAGAGTAAACACACGCCTTTATAGTCAGTTAACATTTCACAATGGAGGCAAAATCATACAATGGGGTAAAGAGAGTCTATTCAATAAATATTATTGGGAATATGAACAGATATGCACAAAAAAATAAAACTAGACAACCTTCTTACACCATACAAAAAATAAACAAAATAGATTAAAGACATAAATGTTAGACTCAAAACCCGAAGAATCCTAGAAGAAAACGTAGGCAATAAAATCTTAGGACATTCCTTATAGTAATATTTTTTTCTGACATATCTGCTCAGACAAGGGAAACAAACAAACAAAAATAAATGGGACTACATGAAACTGAACTTTTGCACAGCAACAAAATCCATCAACAAACTAAAAGACAAATCACTGAATGGGAGAACATATTTGCCAATGGTACAGCTGATAAGGGGTTAATATACAAAATTTACAAATAACTTACACAACTCAACACACACACACACACACACAACACCCCACAAACAAGCCAATTTAAAAATAGGCAAATGACCTGAATAGACACTTCTCCAAAGAGGACATACAGATGGTCAATACACATAAGAAAAGATGCTCCACATGACTATCATCAGAGAAATGCAAATTAAAATCACAATGAGGTGTCACCTCACACCTGTCAGAATGGCTATTATCAATAAATCAACAAGCGTTGACAAGAATGTAGAGAAAAGGGAAACCTCATGCACTATTGATGGGAACGCAGATTGGTGCAGCCACTGTAGAAAGCAATATGGAGTTATGGAGTTACCTCAAAAATTTTAAAAAGGAACTGCCTTATGACCCAGCGTTTTCATTTCTGGGAATTTATCCAAAGAAACCTAAAACACTAATTCGAAAGAATATATGTGCCACTATGTTCACTACAGCATTATTTATAATAGCCAATATTTGGAAGCAACCCAAGTGTCTATCAGGAGATGAGTGAATAAAAAAGCCGTGGTACATTTACAGAATGAAATACTACTCAACCATAAAAAAGGGAAATCTTACCCTTTGCGACAGCATAGATGGACCTGGAAAGCAGTATGCTAAGTGAAATAAGCCAGTCAGAGAAAGATAGTGCCATATGATTTCACTCATGTGGAATCTAATGAATAAAATGAACTAACAAGGAAAACAATGACAGACTCATAGACTGACAGCAGGCTTATAGCTGTCAGAAAGTGTGGGAAGGAGTGCTAGGGAGGTGGTAGAGAGATTGATCAAAAAAGAAAAAAGAAAAAGATAAATAACTCATGCATATGCACAACGGTGTGGTGACTGCCAGGGAAAGCAGGGTATAGCAGGGATAAATGGTGATGGACGGAGACTTGACTTGGGGTGGTGAACATACAAAACAGTGTACAGGTGATGTGTTGTAGAACTGTGCACCTGAAAGCTGTGGAATGTTGTTAACCAGTATCACCCTAATAAACTCAATAAAAAGGAAAAAAATGGAGATCTAAAAGAAAAGAAAAAAGAAAGTGGGATTCTCTTTCTTACTGGGGATTATAGCAAAGCTCTGCAAGAGTTCTCTGGATTGTGGTCACTGTGAGCCAACCACACAATGTGCCAATCTGCTCAGTTGCCTCAGATCTTTGGACAGCACTGGAACAGAAAGTCTCACAGGTAAGCCAGGTAAACATGTTGGAAAGGCCTTTCCCAGGAAGAAATAAGGACACTGGTCTAGAACTGACTTAAGGCCTCCCAGATGTGACCTAAATGAAATCTAACTCATTCCTGCATTACAGCTCTCCAGAAATAAAGAAAAACAGGAGACTAATATCAATAGATTAAATAGGTTAATTTTGCTATACTAAGACACAAACTAAACTATTAAGTTAGAATTAAATCTTAATATAAGCATATTAAATGTTAACAAGCATAAAATTTTAAATTTAATCCCACATTCTATCAGATGTTATTTATACAAGATATAAAATTACCATGTTTTGCTTATTTTCGGCAACTGGTAGCTTCAAATCAGATTATAATCAAAATATATATTCAAGATATTGAAACAGCACATAAATTATCTCAATTTTCTTTTCATTAGTATTGACTCTCTATGTTTTTCTTACCTTGCACTAGTTAAATTCCTGATAGAACTACAGTGGTAGTTAACTTTCAATTCTATCATACTACATGTACCCAGTGATATATATATATATTATTATGTTTTTTGTTTTTTTTTTAAGAGAAGGGACGGAGAAAAAGAGGGAGAGAAACATCAATGTGCAATAGATACATCAACAGGTTGCCTCTTGCACGCCCCAAACGGGGGACCCAGCCTGCAACCCAGGCATGTGTCCTGACTGAGAATTGAACCAGCAATCTTTCAGTTCGCAGGCTGGCACTCAATCTACTGAGCCACACCAGCCAGGTTCCCAGTGATACTTTTAAAAGTACAAAATTCCTTAATATTCCTGAGTAAATTATAATCAATTTTTAAATTATTAGACAATTTTTAAAAATACCTCCACAAAATTAATTTTGTTCAAACACTACATTAAATACTATCATTTTAAATGCATTTTTACTAAATGATAAAAAGGCAATAAAACAAGTTCACAAAGTAAACAAAAGACTTCTTGGTTACCGCAGATTTGTAAATGTCCACCTTTCAAGCATATCTAAATAATCCTCTAACTTCTGCTGCTAATTCAATTCATACTTTCCCCCCTCCATTGACACTGTGAAGAAAACTTAGTCCTTGCTATAAAATAATGATTCTCATACACATATCACAATCAATTAGTAATTTTTTCAGAATGATGGTGGCTACCACCACTAATGGAGTTCTCTTACATAGCTGGAAAATGCTTCCTCAGCTGACTTCCCAAGGGACATCCTAGGCCCCCTCCTATGCTTTGTTACTCCCCCTAAAACACAGTTTTAGATAACCTGCAGTTCAGGACACAAAAGAGAAAAGGATGTGGAAAGCAGAAATACCTTAGGGAAGCTGAAGCAGAGAACACTCCTACACAGTCATCCTACCCCCTGTCTCCAACTTCACTTCTTAGGCCTTCACTGGGGCCTTGTGGAAAGGGACTTAGAGTTCTATGAAGGCACTAGAAGCCTTGTAGGAGGACCATTGGGGAGTGGAAATTAATGAGAAGAGGAGGTAAAGGTATGCCAGACGTGCCTATCTGTCCTGTAACAGAGAGTCAGAACCATTGTCTGTTTCTACAGTGTGGAGCCCTGATCACAGGGGTCAGAATCTGGGTACTACCTTTCAGTCTGTTACAGAGAGAACCTGTCTACAGGTTCCATTAGTCCCATCTGAGTCGCCAAAACTATTACAGAGCGAGAGAGCGTTCTTTCACATGGTGCCTTGGTGTAAAACCCAACCACTAGTGTTGAGGAAAACAGGTCTTTATTTACAATATTCCAACTTGGGGAGGGCAGTGAGCACTTCAGCTCAGAGCCCTGTTCTCCCTCGGGACCCAGCACTTCCCTTGTTCCCCAAAAGGCTAGAAGTCAAAAACATGCCCAGAAGTTCCCCATCCCTTATCTGTCAGCTCTTCCTTCAGGATCTGGGGTACGATGTCATCAGCCTCCATCTAACCGTCCAGGAAAACATGTGCTTTGCCCTTTCAAAGTCACATGGTATTCTCCCTTTCAAAGGAGCATGGAGTTCTCTCTTTCCTTTCCAAGCCACATGGAGTTCTCCTCTGCCCTCCTTGCAAACGCGTGGATCTCCTTTCCTCCTCCCTCTAAAATGACTGCCATCTATTTTTAAATCCCTGACTGCGTCCTCTGATGCAGTGTGTGTGGTACCCAGTTCTGACCATTCACAGAACCTTGTGCAGGCTCTGTATGCTCTTTCTGCACCACTCCATGGTCAAAACCCCTCCCATCTCCTTGGGGCTTTGGAAGAACCAAAGCCATTTGCATAACTGAGACACTAGCTACTAGCCATAGTCATGCAAAGGCATCTTAAAAGTGGTTCCCTTTTCCCAATCTCCCAACCCACAGGCTCTGGGGATTTTTGGAGAGCCCCACTCTGTAACAAGTTCAGTTATTCTGCAACAGCCTGAAACCACCACCACAAACAGTTTTGTTTCTGCAGGAAACCCTTTCAGAGACTAAATTCAATTTATTAGACCACGTATTAATTGGAAAGTGCCAGTTAATATTTAATTTCTAGGAAGCCAAGAGCATTAAATTAAATAAAGGTAATGACCCAAGGCTGATTTATAAATTAAATTGTGCATCATGGTTTAATACAAAGTCCTAATTTAAAAACAAAATAAAAATGTTATTTAGACCCCCACGCCCACAAAAAACACAAATCAATGAAAAAAGATCCTATAAAATCATACATTTAAGTGAGAACATTTACGTTATTAATTCTGTATTTACTCTGATGCTACTCTAAATGTTTGAATTATATTTTAGCATCTGCGGTCTTAATGAAGAAAAAAACTTTAACTCAGTCTCAGAAAGGGATTAATAGATTATTCAGTCATTTCTTTTTTGATTCCTTGACAAAATGTATCTTGGGTCTTTCCTGTCCCTGAAGAGCAAGGCGTAAATTTCAATTAAGATACCTACCTTCAGACTTAGAGTCTCTTAAGGTGTTTATCTTAACTGCTATTAAATGAGATCTCAGCAAACAGAATTTTATGAATGACAGAAATTGTTTACTAAGTTTAAATTGAGGCAAAGTAAAAAATAAAGGAAAATCCAAAAGGGATTCTAGGTTTCCAGGGTCTGTCTGTGCCTTAGGCCATATATTTAAAGGATAAAAAGGTAAATATCTTATATTTAATGACATTATTTGTTTATCAAAAAGCTGTCCATTTTCAGGGGTATTAAGGGCATCTTGTTATTTACACTTACACAGATATTTCTCCTCAAGAAAGAGACATTATAATCTAACCAAGTATCAGATCAAGAAAATTGCTCTCTAGTGCTACCGAGCCAGCTCTTAACCAATAAAAGCACAATGTATGATACTTTTTGAGATTATGCTTTAGAAAAACAGCAGATCTTTTAATATTTAACTCAGTGTGCTGTCTAATACACATCAATTTTTGTACTGGTAACCTGGTGTATCTACGGCTTATACCAAAAAGATTAACAAGCCATTCTCAAAATTACTCAACTAGTTCCAAACATGAAGTAAAGGTATAATATACATGGACACACATGAACAGTTTTGGAAAACTTACCTGCGTCCTCGTACTAGCAGTCTGGAGGTTTTTCCTAGTAATTCAACTGCCTGTCGTAAACGTTCCTCATTCTAAAGGAATCAAACAAAAGACAGCACTGGCTGCTTTAATGTAGTAATATTTTTTTCTCTCCAATAATTATCTAATAAAAAAAGTAATGGCATTCAATATGAGGGTGAGGGGGTTGTGTTGGGAGGGTGACACCGAAGGGCTTAGTTCATTTCATTCTAATAGAAAAAATAGAGTTCAGCTGTGAGCACAGGCAAGTTTTATAAAGTAACTGCTGTTTCTGTTTTCCTAAATATTATGAATCTAAATATTCTAAGTATACTTGAAAAAAAATTCAAACTTACTTCAAACACATTAGCTGTCTGTTGATATAACTGTACAGCTTTTTCTGGATCTACATTTTCTATAAGCCTAAATTAGAAAAGAAAATTTGACTTATATGAGAAATAGAAAACTTGTTTCTAGAAACACTTTAAGACAAAAAGATAATGACTTCTGTGCAAAGACTGTTCCATTCACTCACTTCCCAGCTCGCTCCAATGCCATGGCTGCTGTGTCGGGGGTGCCGTTTTCTAGATACATCATACTGGCTTTCTCAATCAGCTGAACGGCCTCTGGTAGTTTCTGCATCTCCTTTAGGCGAAGGATGCAGCATGGATCAGTAAATGCACCATACTAAATACAAAGTTAATCTAAAATTCAATTATCTTATCCTTGATTCATGAAAGTAAATGAGTCAAACCTTATACAACAAATATACTTAAAATAAAATGCCTTCGCATGATTCCTCTCCACATCAAGCTTCATTTAGCCGAACCAAATATCTATTAGTTAATTTCTATGCAGAATTCATCACTTCATAGAATTTCAGGGAAACTATACAAAGAGTAAAAACCAAAAGGTTTGCTCTTTACTGTTCCATAAGCATTCAAAATTCTTTGAACATTAACTGAGTCCCTACTATACACAAGGACTACATAAAACGGATAGCCCAAACGCTACATCTTATTCACAAGTGCATCTTGTTTGAACCATTCAGTATTTTTAAATCTGGTACTTTCACAAAAGTTGTTTTATGACTTCCTATTTTTAAAAAGTATCAAAACCTACAGCATCAAAAGGCTTGTATTCCCTGATGGAAACAATACGCTGGGGCTGAGTAGCAGCGGTTCAGTTGGAGGCATACCACCTGCTGGAAGCAGACTCATTTCTCCCTGTTTCTAACCACTCTACACACCCAGGCCCACCTGTTTCATCTCAGTCACTCCTCTATGCCCTGAGTTCATCTGAGTTTGCAACCATCTTCCATGCCAAATGCCAGCAGCAGAGTAACTCTACATCATACCATAAATCATAAGTCTCAGCATCCTGTGCACCTCATATCTAATATCTCCATGGCAAAGCTTTTTCTTAGAAACTAAAATAATTCATTTAAAAGCTTGATATAATGTATACAGGCATTATTTACTTAGCGTTGACATGTTATATGTTAATGTAGACTCCATGCTGACACTTCATGGGTTGTTTTCAAATCTGCCTGTTTATTCTCTAAGTTGACAGATTTTTTAGGATGTAAAACTTGCTGGTCTCATCCTTAAGACTTTAAAATATAACCTTTTTATTATTTAGCTAGGGAGATAAATAATACAACAGACTAAAAGATACTACACAAAATAAGTTGCTATCAAACTCAAATGGAATACTAGTTAATATAACCTCAACTCGCAGTGAAAAAAAATCTTTTTGGGGGGGTTACAGAAACCAAAGGTCAAGAAAGAATAGTGTCTATAGTACAGTGAAAGACATCTGGTAGAAAGGGAAGGTAAGTCAAACTGTATTTCACTCACTTTAGTCCTGAGGGATACTTTGGCTTTTACAGAGTATTTCTTTCCCCATTCCTTCACTTATCCATTAGTTAAATAAATACATATTGAGATCTATAATATATATAACATTAGGGGGATTAAAAATATATATCACAGGGTACTATCCTTTATGAGTGTTACTCTCATAGATAAGACACACAGCAGTAGCTATATAAAAAGGCAATATGAAGTACCATCTAAGTTACATGTTTAAAAATTAAGTACCTCTTCCTGCTTTTGCATCAAATCAAGCAAGACTATGAGTAGCAGAGGCTCAACCATAATGCTGACACCTCTCCATTAAAAAAGGAGGGGCTGCCTACTTAAATGTTACACTGTTTTATACTCTTCACCCTGTTCTTCTAGGATGACAAAATCATAAGGAACAAAATTAAAATATACCTATTCTCAGTGGCTTGTGTGCCTTAGTCACCTTATTGCTTCTTTGGAGCAAACAGGATATGAAATCACAACAGCTGTAAAATGACAGAACCAGAGGTTGATCCAACAAGTCCCTGTGTCTCAATCAACAAACTGTCTCTTCCTAAGCCCCTTTAGGGGACAAATGTGAAGGTCTGTATGATAGAGGAAATTTTATTCCTCAGAACCAACTGTGGATCAGGTAGCTCAGGATTCCTAAGACTCCTAATTGTGCTAAGACTATTCAAAAGCATTTAATTTAAATACAAAAGAACACCAGAAAGCATTTTCCTTTATCTTTTTCCCTATCAACAGGTTTACTTTCCCTTCTTTCAAAGCAATGCTTTTCAAATCCTTAAAAGACAGACAAAAAAAAATTTTTGGCCTAATAATCATTGATGAAAACTAGCCTGAGCACAGCTGCTAGACTATAAGCTGAGGCTGTGAAGATTATTTATTATTAGCGGTCTAGCATTTCTGTTCTAAGACAGTATATCCTAATAACAGGCACAAAGTACAATGAGATTTCATGAGGCACCTTCATGTTTCCTTGTCTCAGGGGAAGCTATCTCTCTATTTCTTTATGATACAATTAGAATTCCTGAGTCAAAGACTATGAAAACTCTTAAAACCCCTGATATATATTATGAAAGTATTTTTTAATGACATTAGAAAATCTTCCTGAAAACATTAAATATAAACAATAGGATACAAAACTGTATACAGAACATTACCCATTTCCTATACATGTGAAAATTATGTGAAAAAAAATAAAGATGTTAACAGCAATTACTAACATTCTTAAATCATTTCAGTGCTTGTAAATGTTCTATAATGAGCATGTATTCACTTAAAAATCAATAAGATTACAGAAATTGTAAAAATTAAAAACAAACAGAATAAGTTCTTCAAACAAGGCTTTACAATAATTCAAAACAACTTTTCACCATATGAGAGAACATAAAAATGAAAAGGAAAATGTTCTATTTCGATTGTCACTGGCATACTTAGAGAATCAGTGTCATAAAGCAGTATATTCTGTCTCACAACAGGATTATTAATTCCCAACCTGTTTTTAAGAAGCAGAAATACGAAAAGCAGCATAGCCACATTAACCAAAATATCCCATTCAAAAACAATCAGAGTTAAATCACAACAGTTAAGGCTTTTTTTCTGTTCAATGCCAATTGATATTTATATAAAAAGCAAAAATCTCTCCTTTCTATAATTCATGGGTAGTAAAAAATACATACTTGTAAATTTTTACTACATTAAGATGTCCTACATTTCTCAAAACTGGAGAAACTTCCCACATAGCTCTTTGTTTAGCAATACACTCTCTCCTGGTAACAAAGCTTAGAACCTTGAGGTTTCCAGTTCCCTTCAAAATGTTCTCTCTTAAATTTTACTTTTAAAACTTCCTCTCTTATGACACACACAATGTACCCTGTAGGTGCAATCAGCAATGCTTTCTCTTGCCTTACAGCAAGGAAACTTTTCAACTTCAACATAAATTTACATCAACATTGTGTAATTAATTAATTTTATCTATGTCACAGTTATGACAGAACATTACTGACCTTCAACATCATGCCAGCTTGCTCGTAAGCTCTGCAAAGAGAATAATTTCTCGGATGAGCTCTTAAAGAAAAAGAAGGAGGAGAAACTTTGTACTACACATAACAGAAGTTATTTCACTTTTAACTGACTCAGGCACTACATATTACTTTAGGCTTGTATTAGCACAGAATTTTTTTTCTTTCTTTTTATTTTTGTGGGCAATAATGCCTTAGAAACATCTGAACTGAAGGGATTTTATGTTGCAGATGCAAAATTAAGTATGACTCAGAAAGATTAAATGATCTTCTATTTGACACCCCTAAATCCAAGTTTTGAAATAAATAATATTCTCCCCAAAAGCAGGAGAAGGCTTCCTACTTTTCTCCATAGGCACTATTAGCTATCAAGAAAGAGGGGGAAAAAGGATTCTAACTTACTCGGTTTTTCATAGGTTACTGAACAGAATGGTCCTAACAATATTAATGTGAATTTAATTTAAACACTGTTTATCTTTGGAGAGCTTAGTTTCAAGGTTCAGGAAAAGACTGAAACAAATGGAAATGATTTTTATTTAAGTCAATACAAAAGAATTCACTATTTACAAATTTGTATTTAGAAAAAATTTACTGACCTATGGAAAAACAGCAACATTTAAAACATAATAATCTACAAATACATGAAAACATGGAAGAATATTTACTTACTTGGCAGCGTGAAAAAGGCTGAATGCATATAACAAAGTCAAAATTAAGGAAAAAAAGCAAATTAACCATTTCTAAATATTTACTATTTAAAAGACAACGGTAACTAAATCACTGCCTCAGCTGTGATCCAAAAGGCAAATCCTACAAACAGGTAGAGAAGAAATAATTTAATGCTGGCTGATGTCTCATAGAACTATAAAATTCACAAGAATACCACGTGGATTTTAAGCTAGTTCCATTATGCATTAATCTGAAGTTTTACTAAAATGCAAGGCTATTATAACCATAATTAGTAAGTAAGACAAAATAAACAATTTTCAGTATGTTTTTAAAACTTCAGGAAAATCTTATTTCAAATACATGAGGAAGACTGTATTTTAAAAATATTTATATAGCAGTTTATACATCTCCAATACCTATGCTACCTCTTAATTCTTCAGTGCCTGTCTAGAGATTTTCCTCACTTTAGCCCAAGTAAAACCGCCATCAAACAAATCTAGAAGAATCAAAAATAAACTTTCAAATATAACTCTGCAAAGCAGTAGAGACCTTATGATCAGAAGTGTCTATAAATGCTCCTTCAAAGTTTACATATACATATTGTTTTCTAATCATTCTCTAATTTAAGAGCATTGTATCAAATGTAGCATATTACAAATGTACCAATTTTATAACAAGAGAAAATGCATTTGTCAAAACCATGGAATTGTTAAGTCCTTTTTAAAGGCTGAAAAAGATACGCCCTGTTATTCTCATGGGCAACAGCTTCTCTCAGGCAGGCATCTTTTGCTTGTTCAAACTGTTTGGCATTTTTAAAAGCAACAGCTGAAATAAAACAACAACAAATAGACTTTCTATTTCCACCATTTAAGAAATTTCTAATGAATTGTTACCAAAATGTGCATTGTCTAAAGCATTAGAAAATACATATACTTATTTTAATCAAATAGTTAGGAAGTCATAAAACTTTGAAGTATTACTTTTTCTGAAACAGTTTTCTTACCACATTTTGATAATCAATAACTTCGAAGTATTTTCGAAAGTTTGGTTAATTTCTTATTTGTAGACTATGTCCTACAAATCAGTGCTACTTCCACTCAAAACGAAGAAGTCTTTCTAACACTAACACCTAAGCTTTGAGAAACTACGATAGCATCACTCAAACCAATACTCCCAAGTAACAGGTACTGTAACAAAAAACAGTACCTTACTTCGCTAGTTTTATATTTAATAAAAAACAAAAAAACTCAATGCTTTAGTTATAGCTTATTCCATCTTTTAAATTATTTTGAAATGAAGACTAATAAACACATGAAATATTTTTATAATAAACCCTCCTCTTTGGCACAATCTTTAAATAAATGTCTAAATGTTTTTTAAAATGCATTTAAAATAAAGCTTTTGCACTGCTTAGGTTTCTGTGAAAAAAATAAAAAATCTCAGTATCCAGTATCCGGAGAGTTAAAATACACTGCTCACTATTGTAAAATTACATCCTCAGAGCAAAACAATTAGGGTTGGCTCTAAAATATATCACAGATTTGACAAACTTATCAAAGGTTGCTTACAAATATGTAAAAAGGATACAACTTTTCTTAAAAAAGGTATTTGTTAAAAACACACTCTTAAAATTCTTTCTAGTAAAATACTGAAAGTAAACTACTGAAATTATTTCCCTCTCCAATTTAAATGTATTTTGCATAAACACTTAAAGAAAATAAAGAACGCTTTAATGGGAAAAATCCGACCTGAAATATTTATTTTTGAAAGCAGCTCATGGTCTCAGATGCATATAAAACAAATCTGTGTCCAACTTCCTCATGAAAATTTACAAAATGTTATGCCCTCAATTTACAACACCTTCTTGTACAGGTGTCCATTAAATCCATATAAAGTTCAAACTTTTAATAATTTTCCCTTCAAATATGATATATAAATATCAGAAAGAATTTATTCATGATTTAAATAAAAGTGCTAAAGACTCATGTGTTGTCATTTGTTTTATTATCTAGAGAATAAAACCTTTATTGTACTGATTAGCTTCAATTTATCCAACTTCTTTTTTCTTTGGTGATATACTAAAACTAAAGTTTGCCAAAAGCACTGTACCTATATGATCTCTGTGCTAGGATAATAAAAGTGATCAGGGCTATCACTGAAACACAAGTAATCATGGATATGCTAAAAGCTATCATTCCATAATTTAAAATGTTAAATTTTTAGTAAAACCCCTATCTGCTGCATATTTCAAATCATTTTTATCTTACATTCAGATAAATGTATTCTAATATTTATGTAGCTTAACGCTCATGAACATTTATCAGTGTATCTCAAAGTGAGGCACATTAAAAAATCATGCATCAAACACATGACTTTAGATCTGCTTACAGTAGACATTAAAAAAATTAACAAAAATCTTTATTCAATAACAGGAAGTACACAAAATATGGCAAATCTTCTAGAAATACTATGCAACTGACTGAAGTTCAAGAATATACATACAATGCTAAAAACCTGCAGCTAAGTTCTTTCAACCCTACTCATCTCTGCTGTCATGAGAGGCAAAACTACAGAAATCTCTCACTCAGCCGTCAACACATTTGAAAATAACAAGTGTTAAACAGGCCAGGGCTTGGGTAGATGGCTGTTGTTAACTATTAGAATCTTATAGGAAGCATTAAGAGCAAGTAGTATGTGAGAGAAAGTTATCAGCCTACTTTAAGATTATACATTGGACTTATAGGGCTATAGTCACACATACCTGCTTTTCCATATTCAGAAGCAGCACTGTCATAATCTGGCTTCCACTTTAAAAAACCGGTTTTCAGGCTAAAATGAAAGAAAGACATATTTCTTAGAGGTTGCCAATCACATTTATAAGTTAGAATTCTGCTGGTAATGACTTTATGGGTCATTAAAAAAACAGGAAGAGGAGCCATCAGGTAACAAGTCCCCAACCAACCTTATTTACAATTTAATACAAGCTCACCCTTTTCCCTGCTGCAGCCATTGAAAGGTTTTCCTCCTTTTGAAATGCCTGTATAACATTCAAGTATAGCAGAGATTCTCAGTGCATGGCCCCCAGGCCAGCATTACCTGAAAATTTGCTAGAAATGTAAATTGTTGCCCCATCCAAGACCCACAGAAACAGTGACTCAGGTGGTAACAAAAACCAGCAACCAGCACCTAACATGCCCTGAGGCATATTAAAGCTTGAAGCCCTCTAAAGCACAGCACCAGGTAAGCATTTGAATTTGTGAGACTGAAGCTCAGGAAAGAGGCTAGGAAGATTAAATGAGGAGATATCAGCAAATGCCATACCAAGAGCCCTGTTAAGATCCCCTAAGGAGGGGAAAAAATTGGAACCATTGTAACAATACAATCAATAAAATATACCTAAAAAAAAAAAAATCCCCTAGGGAGACCTTAGAGCAGTTCTCAACCTTCCTAATGCCACGACCCTTTAATGCAGTTCCTCATGTTGTGGTGAATCCCCGACCATAAAATGATTTTCATTGCTACTTCATAACTGTAGTTTTGCTATTATTATGAATCGTAATGTAAATATCTGATATGCAGGATGTATTTTCATTGTTACAAATTGAACATAATTAAAGCATAGTGATTAATCACAAAAACAATATGTAATTATATACGTGTTTTCCGATGGTCTTAAGCGATCCCTGTGAAAGGGTCGTTCGACCCCCAAAGGGGTCACGGCCCACACGTTGAGAACCGCTGCCTTAGAGAGAGGGCAGAAAGACTCCAGAATACTAATGTTCAGAGGAACAACAGAGGGAGTCACCAAAAAAAGGCTGCAAATCAGCCACCAGTGAACAGGAAGAATAACCAGAAAGACAAGGATGTTATGAAAATAAGAGAAGCTGCTTTCAAGGATCACTATTGGCTTCTCAGATGCCAAACCAAAGGTCAATCAATTCTCAGTCTTTACCTTAACATTTTATTTTCTTGCTCTAATTAAAATAATTATGTATTTCCAGTTTAAATTAACTCAGTGACTATTAAGCTTGCATGTGCGTAAGAATTGCTTAAGAAACACGCTCTTAGATTCCAAATTTTAATTCAATTAGCTTACATATAACATTGTTAGCGTCAAACCTTCCTTACCTGAGAGCTGGAGAATTCCCTCAAAAGTACACCTTCATTTTGTAACAGCTGTGTGAACTGCCCATAGGCCCTAACTTTAAAGAAATATTTTTCTGCCAATTACATTTATTTAATATTTGTATTTTCTGTATACTAGTATAAGATGCAAATCTGTAACGTAAGTTTTCAAGCTTACCAAGAATATTTTTGCTAAAAAAAATCCTTAAGATTAGAATCCAAGGAGGAGTAAGTGGAAGCTACACTAACCTCCTCCCAGGACCAGTCTGGATTTACACCTTAATTTTGGAGAAATCATCTGAAATAACCAACTGAACACTAGCTGGAGAGAAGTCTTATAACCACGGAGAGATAGAAAAGGCCGCTACATCACAACGTGACCGGTAGGGAGTGGGGAGAAGCGGCAGGGCTGGCTGGACTCCCACAGGTGGCAGCTGAAGGGACTGAGAAACAGCTCAGCAGCCGGGGATTCCCCCTGAGAAGAGCAGGGTCTAAATCCCCAGCTGAGCTTCCCAGCCTACAGCAACAGAGTGGAAAGTAAAATAGTACCCAGCTGTGAAAAGCGAAAAGCCACAGGGTTTCTTCCTAGCCGGAGACAAAGAGCTAGAGAAAAAGACCTCTTAAGCAGATCACATATGAAAATATCTTGGCCCCCACTTACCTTGGGCTCAAGCAGAGGGAATGCAGAGAGGACTAGAGACACTTGGGGAGAGTTTGGCGCCGTGGCGTTGAGGGGAGAACTAGGGGAGCAGCCGACCGGGTCCCAGTGCTGACTCATCCCCAGTACTGCAGGCAAACCATTCCCCTCCAAGTGGCCAGCCAGAGAGGAAGCAAAAGTCCTGCCTACAGGAATTAAGCTGCCACACCCTGGTCCTTAAGCCTGATGGCTAATCATAGATTGACTAGATTAACAATTAAAGGAGACAGACAAAGGCAGTAGATCCCTGGAAGTCTCCAACAGGCTGCCTAGGGTCAGACTGGTACAGGATCTGACGTCAACAGGGGCAGATCCAGGAAGTGCAGATCAATCTAAGAGGCAGCAACAAACAATAAGTCACAAAAATGGGGAGACAGAGAAACAACCCCCCATCGAAAGGAAAGGTAGAATCCCCAGAAAGAGTGCTAAATGAAATAAGAGGGGAGCAAACTATCAGATATGGAATTCAAAACATGGATTATGGAGAAGCTCAATGAGCTCAGCAGAAACTACAAAGAACTCCAGGGAAACTACAAGGAACTTACTGAGAATTACACGAGCATGAAAAAGGACATAGAAGCTATCAACAAGAGCCAGAAAGAAATGAAAAATACAATCTCTGAATTGAAGAACACAGTAGAAGGAATTAAAAGCAGGCTAGAGGAAGCAGAAGATCGGATCAGCGAGCTGGAGGACAACGTACACAAAAACTCCCAGACAGTGCAACAAAATGAAAAAAGACTGAACAAGACTGAAGAGGCTCTAAGACAGCTGCAGGACAACATGAAACGTAATAATATCCATATCATAGGAATTCCAGAAGAAGAAGAAGAGCAAGGGATAGAAAACCTCTTTGAAAAACTGAGAGAAAACTTCCCTAACATGAGGAGAGAAAGAGTCACGCAAGTCCCGGAAGCACAGAGGGTCCCAATGAAGATGAACCCCAACAGGCCCACCTCAAAACACATCATAATTAAAATGGCAACATTCAAAGACAAAGAGAGAATCCTAAAAGCAGCAAGAGAGAAAACTAATAACATACAAGGGAGCTCCAATAAGGCTATCATCAGATTTCTCAGCAGAGACACTACAAGCCAGAGGGGAATGGCAAAAAATATTCCAAGCAATGAAAAACAAAGGCCTACAACCAAGACTACTCTACCCAGCAAGGCTCTCATTCAAAATGGAAGGTGAAATAAGGAGTTTCCAAGACAAAAAAAAAGGCTAAAAGAATACATCACCACCAAACCAGCATTGCAAGAGATGCTAAAGGGTCTGCTTTAAGATGAAGAAACAGAGTGAGACAGAGAGGAACACAAGTACAAGTGGGAAAAATTATGCTTAGCGAAATAAGCCAGGCAACGAAAGAAAAATACCTTATGCTATCACCTATTACAGGAAACTAATGAACAACACAAACAAATGAGCAAAATTGAACCACAGGTATGTAAACAAGGAGTAGACTAACAGTAACAAAGAAGGAGGGAGAAGGGAGAGAAGAGGGTAAGAAGGGGAAGGGTCTAGTTAAAGAACAGGTATAAATGACCCACGGACATGACAATTGGGTGGGGACTGACTGTGAGAAGGGGGAGACAGGGTACAGGGAAGCGGGGGGGCGTAGTGGGACAACGGTAATGGAAAAACAAACAAAAAAATTTTTAGGGGGGGAAAAAATGAAAATATAAAGAATGGAAATGCAAGTTCAGTGAATATTAGGACAAGGATTTTCATTCACACTGTATATTTTTCTCCCTATCTGATCCCTCCAGGGTTTGGCATTCTAAAGAAGTAATGACATAAGGCTCTTTGCATAAAACTAATAAGACCAGTTGTTAATAGAGGTTTTTTTGACCAAGACTTTGATTGGAATGTCATAACTAAAGGAGACATGCTTGGGCTCTGGTTGTTACCAAAAAGCCCTGAGGAACTGGGATTGACGTTCGAAGGTAATAAAAGCCCATGAGATAAAAGGCCTGGTACCATGGTTGGTTGTGTGGTCCTCAGCAGTCTTTCCAGGGAAGGAATGAAGGTTGTTTTCCTGAAAGATGGCTAGAAGGGACCTTAAGGCATAATGGAAAACCAGAAGGACTTGGAAAAGACAGGTGTTTACAGGCAAGGTTGAATGCCAGGTATGTGGCTCAGCTTCTGCGCCCTCAAGGGCAGATTGAAGGTCACCCTAAATGTTCCTTGCATAAGTTCCAGCAAAGCAGAACTAAAGATCATAAGTGATCATTTGCTCCTCTTGTGTTTATGCAAATGAACAGGATAAATTAAAAATGGACTTAATGCAGTCCCTTTAATGACAAGAAGGGTAATCTTAGGAAGAAAAATCATTATTCAAGGAAAATCACAATGCTCAGTGGTAGACTATAAAGTAGTGCAACTAACCGTCTCTAAAGTTTCTTTTCATTGAAAGTTTCTTTTCATTGAAAATTTGTTTTCATTTGAAAGTTAAACTATGTCACCCAAGATGTTTAATTCACAGGCAAGAAAAATGTCAAATGACTTGCAACTGGATGTCTTTCCAATAAGACAGTCTTACAGATTTAGAGACTTGTTTATGGGTTATGTTACATAAATTAACATGTGTTTTCTGTTTTCAAAGGGCATAAGCCTATGATCTCATTACCTGAGTGATTGTCTGTACATATAGGCCTCACTTAATCCTGTCTGCATTGCTGCCTCATGAGACTTAACAGTTTGGCTGAACTAAGTGGCTGGGTTGGTGAAGTATGGGGTGGTCCTTGGCTTCACTTTAAAACTGGTTTCTCTTTTCTATCCTAATGGCTTGGACAGAAAGAGCCCAGAGGTCTGAGAGGGGGGGAACCTAAAATATTTCCCTCAGCCCTAAATAAGTATAATGGGCAAAAGGGTTTTGGACAGGTGAGATGTGCCTGGCACACCTTCCTCCAAAGAAGCCCTTTTTACCCTTAATGTGGAACATTGAAAAATTAATCCCTGCCTTTTGTCATCTAGTGGTTACGGATTGAATGATGTCTTTTAACCCTGTTGCCAAATCTGTTGCCCCCAGAATACAAGGATGCCAGCCTGTTAAATAAAGCACACCGTTGTCTGGGGACAGCCAACTGACCTGGAGTCTGCACGATCCTTCCCCATGTGGGATGGCCACCCTTCCCTCCATACCCCCACTCTTATTAGGTATTTCTGGACCAAAGGGTAGGTAGGACGACGACCATGTCCAGCTTGAAGCAGCTAGAGGAGATTGAAACCTTCGCCCATTGTCCTTTATAAGATTATAAAGGGTCTTAAATCTGAGAGGCAGAGATTGTTATTTTTTTATTGTTAAAACAATTAATTATTAAAAAAGAAGAAGAAGAAGAATATATGAAAGGGTGATGCAGGAGAGCTTGTATGTACGACCCATGGGCATGGACTTGGGGGGGGAGGTTACTGGGGAGGGGGTGCTGGGCGGAGGGGAGCAAAGGGGAAAAAATTGGAACTATTGTAACATAATCAATAAAACACACTTAAAAAAAAGAATATGAAGACAAAAAATAAAAAATCCTTAAATTGCAGTCTGTCCACTCTAATCCACAAAACTGAGGAAGTATACAATAAAACAAAAACTTAATCCTCCACCCCACTCCAAAGCACTTATTATGTTCTGTATACTAACAAAATTTTCAAATTTCATCAAAAATAAAGTATAATCATTCAATTGTTTAATGGGCTATACATGCAAGAGCTACAGTTTAAAAAGATAGTATTGGGTTGGTCAAAAAGTCTGTATGATTTTTTCTGTAAAAGACACATTTTTCATTTTCACCAATAACGTTACTGATTTGGATATTTTGAGTTTGTCAGCTATCTCCTGTGTGGTATAACACTGATTGTTCTCAATTAATGTCTCCATTTGTTCACTGTCAACTTGAACTGTCTACCCGACTGTGGAGCATTGTCCAGCCAGAAACTTCCAGCTTGAAACCTCACAAACCACTTTTCACATGTTGGATCAGTGACAGCACCTTCTCCGTACACTGTACAAACCTTTTTTTTTTTGCATTTCAGTTGTGTTTTTACCTTTGAAATAATAAAGCACAATATGCGAAAAATGTTGCATATTTTCTTCCATCTTCAATATTAAAATGCCTACACAAAAACTCACCAATTTCGATAAGATTTTTTTTTTTAATGCATGGCTGATAGGACAGCTGTCACAATACAATCTAACAAAATTGTTTCAAATGAAGTTGAAGACAACTAAGCGCTACTAGTCGTCTTATGGAAAAAACCAAATGAACTTTTTGGCCAACCCAATAAATCGCCCCCAGTAAACTAAGCACCTCTAATTAGTAACTGAGAAGGCACTCTGGTTAATTTAGTTTAAAGACTATACCTGATTTGACTGTTTGTTTGTTTGTTTTCAGAAGACTCGAGAAAGGTATTCTCTTGAGGCCAACAGTTTAATCAATTTCCATAGGACCAAAACCCACAAAACCACCCCATTTGAGGGGGTTAATTATAATGACGAAACTACTTCGCAATATTGAACCACGATATCATTAGAAGACAGAAATATCGAATCACCTCTCCATTCCAGGCCCATTTTCCCTATCACCCACTGAGCCTTCAAACACAACACATTCAAGCCTCAATCCAGCACCTCCCTGCCCCAGCCCTACCCATCCATCATATTCACTCATCTCTGTGCCCTGCTTTGGCTGAAGGTCTCTCCACCATTCCATCTCCCAAGTTAGAAACAAAGGGGACAACCCTGCACATCCAGTCAAGTCATTAAAGCTTTTCAATTCTATCTAAGGAACATCACCCAATCCTGCTCCTTGTGCTGTAGCTTTAATTTTGGCCCTTGCCATTACTAACCTGTAAGGGGGAAGTCACCTTTCAGGCTCTGCCCTCCTCTTCCATTCCTCCCACCCTTGGGACAGCAACCTTTCCTTACCTTGTATCTCAACTGAAGCCATAGTATACTTCTAATCTAGCAATGAATGCCTTAATTTGACTCATTTGTTTACTTGTCTGCCCTCCTGTGTTTCTAAGCTCTTGAGGAAGAGACCACTTTTTACCTCAGTAACCCCAGCAGCCTATGTACAGATACACAGCGACAACTCCTCCACACTGGCACATTTCCTTCAGCTAAAACAAATCTAACCAGATCCCACTGGTTATTAGATCCCTAGGAAAGCCAATGTTCAGGACCACTGGACAGAGCGCAGTCCTTTCCCAGTCTGGCCCCAACACTTCTCCATTCTAGCTCATGCCCTGGGTACTGCAACTACTCTGCATTCACTGTTCCCCCAGCACATTTTTAGGCGTGTGGCTAAACTGCATCCTGGGCATGGGTTCTGTCGTACGATTTCCCTCCTCTAAAAATTTCTTATTTTTCATGCCCTGTTCAGAAATCACCTGTTATTATGTTCCTAAATGCCGCCCAGGTAGAATAACCTTCTCCCTCTTTAACCAAAGCACAGTTAACAGCTTTAGGATGATCCTTATTATAGACGCTATCCTAATAATACGTTCGTGTTCGTTCTCAATAACCAGATTGTTGTGGGCACCTGCACCAAAAGAGCACCAGTACCTTTCTCACTGCCTGGAAGTAATGTGGTACAACAAAAATAGCTTGAGTTCTTTTTTCACCGGAGGAGAAATGTATCTGCTGCCTTTCCACTGTGCAGCCTTGGGTTAGTTATTATGAGGCTCTTCAAGTCTCATTTCTTCAGCTGTAAAGTGAGAATCTCTATTTGGTAAGTTGTGGAGATGTCAGTCAGCTGAGGTATGTGAAGCTTCTAACACAGAGCACAGTGTAGACTTTTCATTATCTCGAACTGCCAGATAAAAATTCACTGGAGTAATGCAACAGAGAAGGAGTGTCGAAAAGGTTATGCAGAAATCAATTCAGTTCCCCAAGTATGTGCTGGGTGCCTACTGCAAACCGTAGAAGGTGACCAGACAAGACTAAGGAAGCGCAATTCCTGCCCCCAGGAAGAGTATAATGGGACCTGACAAAAGGTCACCGAAGAATTTCCAGGGTGAATCTGTAGCCCACCACTCAACAGACGGCAGTCTTTTAGAGCAGTGGTTTTCAACGGGGGCGATTTTATCTCCCGCGGGGAGTTTTGGTTGTGACAAAAGGGAGGAAGGAGAAGCGTGCTCCTGGCACCAGTAGGTGCAGGCCGGAGATGCTGCTGCAGACGCTGCAGTGCACAGGGCGGCCCCCGCCCCGGGCCTCACGCAGCCCAAAGCGCCGAGGTTAAGAAGCCAAGTTTAGAACACAGGCGGCAGAGCCTTCACCCCACGGACCCCCAGAAAGGGCGCGCTGACGACTTCCTGGGGGGAGGGGGTAACTGTGCTTGTAAGCGGCCCGCTCCGGCATCCCCAAGCCCAGCCACTCTCACTCCCTCGCGCCCCCCTTCCAACCCGGCCTGAGGGGGGCACGACCCCAGTGGCCAAAGGTACACAGCAGAGTCTCTCACTCACTATTTCTCAGCTTTGGCGAGGTGTTCCAGCCCCTCATTGATCTTCTGAGCAGCCATCACTAATACCCCGCCCCTGCCATAGAGAGCAAATGCCCAGCTGAGGAGGCGTGGAAACACCTAATAGGAAGTTAGGACAGCGCCGTTGGCTACCGGGGCCAGCAGGGGTCAAATCTCATAAAGCAAAGTAGGTATGGGAGCTCATCTGGGCACTGCGCAGGCGCAGAGCGCTTGGTCAGACCTGTGGGCTTCTAACGCAGGCGCGGTGGAATTTTAGAGGTCATTCGTTCATTCCTTCAACAAGTATTTATTGAATGCCCCGTATGTGTCAGTCACTGTTCTAAGTGTGAGACACGCTCACAATAAAACACCGGGTCACAGGACTTGAGCAGCAAAGAGAGGCGTTTATTCACGAGTCTGCAGTCAGGGGCACAGCCAGCCAGGGGCATGCACACGAAGTTGACAAAGTGAACTGGTTTTATATTAACGCTATTAGCCCCTCCCCCCAACCCTTCTCCTTCTCCCCTGTTTCTCCATTCCAGGTTAACCCGGGTTCACAATCTAACGTGATTAACTACTTAACTAAGGGTGTGATTCGTCGTCGGCAGCCGTCCGTCTCGAGAGACGATGGTGTAACTTCTTAAGAGTCTATCTGCACCGCCGAGAATGGTTGTGCAGTCCGACTTGGGAGTGACACGGTATCTGTCTCCTCCCGTGTTGAATCGACATCTTGCGATGACGCTGGAGTGTCCTCTCCAGTGAAGCTGAAGCTACAGAGCCTGGGCAGGGTGATATGGAGGGTCTGCTGTTGCCCATGCAGCAGACCCCCCCTCTCTTCGCAGCTGAAGGGTCCAAGGGAAAGACGGAGTCAATACAGCTTGGCTTCAGGTGCGCCGCAGGAGTTGCCGGTGTTGACTACAACGTCAAACCGCCTTAGGGACTCCGGCTCCGGATTTTCTGTCGGGGTTTACTCCCTTAGCCTTTCCCCTGAAGAGGTATGCCACAAGGCAGCGGAGGTTTTTTGGAGTCAGAGTTTTCCTTCTCTGATGTGCCCTGACTGGAAGATCGAACCAGCGACACTTAGCTCGCAGGCCGACGCTCAATCCACTGAGCCAAACCAGCCAAGGGCCAAGGGTGTGATTAACTAAGGGTAATCTATATAGGTCTATCTCCAACTTATTTGCAGTTATCTAGCTACATCTTCCCACTGCTCTGTGTTTGGTGATGACAGTCTTCCTCCTTTTGATCCCAGAGATATGTGTGAGGAGCTGCAGAATGTCATTTCCTCGTCCCTTTTCCATGATTCATCTGTTAATTATCTCCTACTGGTTTGAGCGTCAGTGGCTTTTTTATGCCTTACATAAGGACCAGAAAAGCAGTAGGGAGTACAACAGACAAAATACGCCGCCCTCATGGAGCCTTGCCTTTCCTTTCATGTGAAAATGCATTGGCGTTATAATTTATAACATTTGTTCCATAGGTAGTATTTTTTTTTTCATTTCAACTTTTGAGCGCTAATATGTCAGTCAGTAACCAAAAACAGACTGTTATTCCTGATTATTGTCAAATGATTACTTGACGAATACAAACTGAGGAGAGTTCTGTGAAAGAAAAATTCAGGGAGTTAAGATTGTTTGTGATCATCTTGCAGAAATAATAGCCAGTAATACAGTTGATTCAATTCATAATTCACTGTGATTTAAATATCCTCATAGATGGTTCCGGCAATGTGTATGCAGCTTCTCAGTTACTAACCCAAAAGGCTCAGCCACCATTCCCAGGATTCTAACCTTGACCTTACTAATAACTGTGTCCTCTACGGTATCAACTTCAAGCAGCCCACTTTAGCTCCTCTAGTCATTCCAATTCACCTTTCCCAGTGCCAATAATTCTTCGCCTTCAACAAAACTCTCACATTTTTCTATCCCTCTATTCTTATTCACACTCCCTCTTGTGAGAAATGCTCACAATAACACACTGGGACACAGGACTTAAACAGTAGATGAGGCATTGTTTATTCACAGGTCTGCTGAGCTGGACACACAGCCATATCAGGGACATGCGTGTGAGTGGAAGCAGACAAGCAAACTGGTTTTATACTAATACGAGTAGCACTCTCCTTCCCCTTTCTCCCTTCTCCCCAGTTTCTCCATTTGCTGGATAATCCAGAGTTACAGTCTAATTCGATTAACTAAATTTACTGAGAGTAGTAATTAACTCAGGGTAATCTGATTATAGGTCTGTCTCCAGCTCTCCCTTGAAGATTCTCTAACTTCTTTGCTGGGCTGTCTAGCTACATTTTCCCATTTCCATGTGTTTGGGGATGAATATCTTCCCCCTTTGATCCCAGAGACATTTGTGCTAAGCTGCAGAATGCAGAATGTCACTTCCTGACTTGTAGGTATGCTAATACTGTTGACTCTGACTCAGAGACCCCTTAATTTAAGATTTAATTATATTTGTCCTTTGCTGCTAATTATTTCCTACTGGTTTGAGAGTCACCAGTTTCTTTGTCCCTTATACTCTTTACCCAGCATAAATTCCATGCTCCATCATTTTAGCTATTCTTTTTCAATGACCTTCAACCTCTTGCTTCTCTCTCTCCTTTCTCTTTATCTGGAAAAACCCCAACTCTCCACCTACTCTGGAACTACTCTTGGGCAAGTAATTGTGGCTGGAGAAAAACAAGCCAGTATGATGCTAACATTACTCATTTTAATGATCATAAACATCAAGGAGACCTTTGCTACTGCTGGTCAACTGCACTATATTTCCCTGGTCAAATCTCTCATTCACTCTCCTGTATGGCTGCACACACCCTCCTTCTTCTCAAAACTCCAGTACAGTCTCACTGCCTGCCTGCCTGTCACCTGTCAACTCCTACTCCTTGTTTAATTAAAAAAACAGCAATTAGGAGAGATCTTCCATTTATCTCACCACCCCATCAACAAATTACCTACATCTGTTCCAAAATAGTCTGCCTTTGCTCTGGTGTCAGTGATTGAACTGGCCTTGGCTCTCTCCCCCATCTATCCTCACTTCCTTATTCAGTCTCATGGGTATAAGTACCACCCAACTATAAGGCCTCTTATCATCCTATTGTCTAGCTTGAGTTTCCTTATGTGAGGGACACAGCATTCCAATAGGGTGAAAGCGGAAGTTACAGGCTCATAAAGCCTAGGCTTCCAGGACCATGTCCACATCATTTCTGCCACATTTTATTGGTCAAATCGAATCACAAGGCAAGTTCAGATTCAAGAGTTAGGGAAATAGAGGAATTGCAAAATACTGTGGCTGTGATGGCCTCCAGTCTAACATAGCTCTGGGATGACCGATTAATTGCAAGAGGACTATTGCTGGAGCCTTTATCAGTAAACAGGAAAGCCTTACATTTTTAAGTGAAATTATACTTACTAATCACCCAGTGTCATCAACTTCTAAAACCATTGAAAGTGCCCAGATGTTTTTCTAAGGGATCACCACAAAAAGTCTGTAGCCTCATCCTCATTCTCACTTGTTCACGTACTCATTTATTATTTCCTGAGCAACCATTCTACACAAGGCCCTGCACCGACACACCCAGAACAAAGTAGTGAGCAAGGGGATGTAGGTGAGAAAAAAATCTCTGCCTCTACCCATCTTAGGTTCTCCAGCTGGGGCCTTATAAATTAGACTGGGAAAGACAGAGCAACAGGCAAACAGCATACATATTTAATCAAAGTTTTATGTGACAACAGAGCCTTCATAAGGAAATGAAGACCCTCAAAAGCAGTTAAACCTGTGTGTTTAGACTAGGTTTGATGAAGAGTGAAAAATCATGAAAAAATGTAATAAGACAAAGGGTATGAGCTAAGTGTAGTCAACTAGGGGAAAGTGAGCAAGGCCCTTTAGATTCCCTTCAACATTCCTGTCTTCAGAGATAAGGAGATTCCTTTCCTTTGGGTCTAGGGAAAGCAACTCTCACATGAGGGTTGATGGGGTTCAGGACAGGCTACCCTAAAATATGGCACCTTGGCATGTTGAATATGTTAAGCTGAAGAAGTTTGAAAAAAACAAACAGCAGAAGCAAGGTTGCTCTGACCTTCCCCACCTTCTCCCCTTAAGCAGGTCATAAGAAAGGAGCCCCCGTATCTCCAAAGACAAAGGGACACCAAGAATCTGAACAAAAGGCCTCGCTAAATTTCCCTCAGTTTACTACACTTACTTGGTACTCCTTCACCTATCCTGTTCCTTCACAACTATCCATTCTTCATCAAACCCAGCAGGAATGTGCTCAGGAAAATGCTCTAACCAACTGAGGTACCCAGCCAGGACTCTTTCTGTTCTTCGTTCGTTTGTTTTGCATTTTTTAAAAACAACACTAACTTATCCTTTACCTTTGAGGATAGAAATCCAACATGAATCTCACTGGGCTAAGATCAAGGGGTTAGCAGGGCTGCATTCCTTTCTGAGCCTCTGAGGAAGAACCCATTTCTTTGCCTTTTCTGGCTTATGTAGGCTACCTGTATTTCTTGGCTCATGGCCCCTTCCTCCATCTTTAAAACCAACAGTGTCAGGCTGAGTTATGCTGTCATCTCTCTGGTTCTCTAACCAAAGACAGAAAAGCTTCTCAATTTATGAAGACTCACACTATTAGATTAGGCCCACCTGGAGAATCCACAATAATCTCCTCTCTCAAGGTCTTTAATCTTTTTGGTTTTTCTAAAAAATTTATTTCAATTACAATTGACAAACAATACTATATTAGTTTCAGGTATACAACATATGTGTTAGACAATCATCACAATAAGTGTAGCACCACACATATTTATCACAATATTATTGACTATATTCCATATGCTGTACTTCGCATCTCCATAGCTGTCTTTGCAAGTGGCAGTTTTCACATCTTAATCACTTCCCCCTTTTCACCTATCCTCCCAATCCCCTGCCCCCCCAAATCTGGTAACTATCAAAGTGATCTCTTTCTCTATGAGTTTATTTCTGTTTTCTTTGTTCATTTGTTTTGTTAATTATATTTCACATATGTGTCTTTCTCAATCTGACCTATTTTACTCAGCACAGTACCCTCTAGGTCCATCCATGTTATTACAAATGGCAAGATTTTGTTCTTTTTTTGTGGCTGAGTCATATTCCATTGTATATATGTACCACATCTTCTTTATCCATTTATCTATCGATGGACACTTAGGTTGCTTCCATATCTTGCCTATTGTAAATAATGTTGCAATGAGCATAGGGATGCATATGTCTTTTCAAACTAGTGCTTTGGGTTTCTTCAGATAAATACCTAGAAGTACGTAGGGGACCTCTCCTTGTGGTTTCAGGAATTATAGCCGGCACCCCTGGAAGGCCTTTAAGTCCCAACAGAAAAACCAGAAGACTAAGAGGCAGATAGGACCAAAGGCCATTCAGAGGGTTCCCATGGGATTTGGATTTAAAGAATGCATATTATGCTTTAGAGCTTGCTCTAATCTTAGTTAACTTTAAACAATCTGTAGCTAAAAATGTATGAAGCCTTGCACCTAATGGCAGTGTGATGTCAAGATGTTTAATAGACCCTGACACAGACTGGTCACTGTGTTCTTTATATTGATATCTGTAATCAGTAACTGTCAACTGTAGTCCAAGCGTCTAAAAGCTTATTGGTGATTCATAAGTCCTGAGCTTGTATCTCCCAAATCCCCTCCTCAATAAAAGGCATGGGACACGGGAATTCTGGGCTCTTCACCACTAGAGAGATTAGCCACATCCCATCCCTCCAGACAAAATACAGTCTCCTGGATAAATTTGAAACCTCTGCTGGACAAGGAGTTTCCGACCAAGTCGGGGCATTGGAGGTAGGACAGCCTTAGAAGTGGAATTGCTGAGTCCTTTTTTCGTCTTATTATAGCCTGTGTTTTAAAGTCTACTTTGTCTGATGTAAGTATTGCTACCCCAGCTTGGTTTTGTTTGTTTGTTTGCTTCCATTTGTATGAAATATCTTTTCCCATGACTTTACTTTGGTCTGTGTGTGTTTTTTCATCTGAAGTGGGTCTCTCGTAGGCAGCATATATATATAGGTCTTTTCTTACCCATTCAGCCACTCTATTCTTCTGATTGGAAAAATTGATCCATTTACATTTAAAGTGATTATTGATAGGAATATAGTTATTGCCATTTTATTATTCATATCTTTCATGTCTTTTTTCTTTTTCTTCTTAAAGAAGTCCCTTTAACATTTCTTGTATACTGGTTTTGTTACAGAAACAGGGGAGTCCAAAAAACCCCAGAGTTCGCAGCTGGGGGATGGGGAGAAGGAAGCAGCTTTCGGGATGCCTCCACATGCCTGAGGCTGGTGGCTAGTGTCTTTGTTATGCAAAATGTCTTTAATGCATCCAAGGCCTCAAGGAGATGGGAGGGGTCTTGGACCAGGGGACGTATGGAAAAGGCACACAGAGCCTGCGTGAGGTTCTGTGAATGGTTAGAACTGGTTACCATACCCACTGCACCAGAGGACGTAGTCAGGGATTTAAAAATAAGAAGCAGACATTTTAGCCAGGCTGACCATGTGAATTTAACTGGGGACAGGCGGACCATACGGATTTAATGGGGTCTGACGATGCAGTTTTAAGGAAGGGACGTACCTTGCTGCTTTGAAAAGGAACAGACTGACCATGTGGATTACAATGGACTAACTATGCAGTTTACAAGGAGGCTGAGAATCCACTAGGTTCTGGATTAAAAGCTGGTGGACCCCATAACACAGACGAGGTCTCCCCAATTAGAATTGAATGATTGGCAACTACTGGTAAAGCTGAACTGTGTTTAGAAAGTAGGGAAACAGTATCTCTAACTTTTCTAAACTAGCCTCGTTTGGTAGGGGGAGGCAAGGATATGTGTTTTTTTTTTTTTTTTTAAATGTGTTTTATTGACTATAATATTACATTTGTCCCAATTTCCCTTCCCTCTTCTCCCCTCCACCCGGTGGCCCCCCTCCCTCCAGTTGTCCCCCGCTTTTAGACCATGTCCATTAGTTGTGCATACAGTTCTTCTCAACCTCTCTCTGTCTATTCCATTCCCTCCTACCATGCTCCTTAATTCCTATATCATCTCCCTCCCTCTCCCCCTTTCCCCTCCCTGCTGACCTCCCCCCAATATGCTCCCCATACCTATAGTTCTTTTTCCACTCTCGTTGCCTGTTTAGTTTGCCTTTGTTTCAATTCCCTAGCTTCTGTTGTTGTTTCTTGTGATGCAGTTTTCATTTTAGTGTTCATAGTTTTGATCCTCCTTTTTCTAAACCAGTCCCTTTAACATCTCATATAACAGTGGTTTGGATCTAATGAACTCTTTCAGTTTTATTTTGTCCTGGAAACACTTTCTCTGCCCTTCTATTCTGAATGACAATTTCGCTGGAAAGAGTATTCGTGGTTGTAGGTTTTGGATTTTCATTACTTTGAATATTTCTTGCCAGTCCCTTCTTGCCTGCAGGGCCTCCCTTGAGAAGTCAGCTGATAGTCTAATTGGGACCCCTTTGTACATGATTCTTTTCTTCTCTCTTGCTGCTTTTAAGATTCTCTCTTTATCTTTAACTTTTGACATGTTGATTATAATGTGTCTTGGAGTGGTTCTCCCTGGGTCCAGTTGTTTTGGAATTCTCTGTGCTTCCTGGACCTGTAAGTCTATTTCCTTCCCCAAGTTTGGGAAGTTCTGCTTTATTATATTTTCACTTAACTTTTCAATTTCTAGTTCATCTTCTTCGCCCTCTGGCAAACCAATGATTCTTATGTTGGGCCTTTCATAGCTGTCCCAGAGGTTTCTGATCCTCTCATCATTTTCCTTGCTTCCCGTTTTTCTCTCTGTACTGGTTGACTGTTTGTTCCTTCTTTGTGTTCTGGTTTATTGATTTGAACTCTGGATTTTATTTCCTCACCATCTGTCTCGTATGTGGTTTTGTTCCTTTCAGTATGAATGTTTTTCGATTCTTTCTCATCTTTTTCCAGACCTTTTGTTAATTCTGTAAGCCACCTGATAACAATGGCCCTGAACTGAGCCTCTTATTTGTTCATCTGTCAGATTCTTCATCTGTTGCCTGGTGAGCTGCACCACCGGGATTTCTATAGTTGTCTGCCTCATTTTGACAGATGAGTTTTGTTTTCTTGGGCCAGCTACAGGGGGCAGTGCCTGTGTACTCGTCACAACCCAGCGACTGGCGCCGATCCGCAACCTTTCTCGCCGGCGCTTTGTTGTCACTGCCCAGCGACCAGTGGCGCGCGATCCGCAACCTATTTCACAGCCCTGTGGTGCTTTGTGTGGAGGCGGGGGTCCAAGATGGATTCACACAGTTATTCTGCTAGGAGACCGGGATCCGTCCTCCCGCCACCTGGGCCTCACTGTTCCAGGCGATATGGTGGCTGCTTCTCCCAGCGTTGGGGTTGCGAGCCGCTGGGGTTTGACTGCAGCCGGGATTGTCCTCCCTGCTGCTGGGATTGTTCTCCCTGCCGCTGTCCCTGGTGCTACCGCAAACAACACCACCCACTTTCGCTCTTCCTACCTGCCCAAAGGGCGCTGCTGGTTTGTAACTTCATACGTTGTGCTTCCGTGTAGTTTTGTTTTCTGGAATTTCTAGTTATCTTTTCTTTTGAAGTAGTTGTATTCCTCTCTAGTTGTAGAGGGAGGCCGAGCATGTCCGTCTAAGCCTCCATCTTGGCCGGAAGTCCGGATATGTGTTTATGGGTGATATAAGGAACATAAAACTTAACAGCAGAAATCCGCAAATAATCTAAATTTATATAACTGTTAAATAAACAATTCTTTTTCTTTTCACTAAACTCTGGCTCTGGTATTCAGGGTTATAATTTTGGTGGCGGGCAATTGGGCCCCTAACTAAAGAGTCCATGGGTTCTGTTTCAATTGGAGCAGCCCAGGGGTCTTTAACAGTTTGGTGGTAATGAACTCTTTTAGCTTTTTTCTTGTCTGGGACACACAGGTTATTCTCAACACAACACCCAGAGGATCTTTTTCAGAGATATTAGATCAAGTCACTGCTGGCTGCAAACCTCCCCAATTACTCCCCTCACCCCCCACTTTTTTTTTTTTTTTTTTTTTTTTACAGGAAAAGCCAAAGGGCTGACAACAGCCTGCAAGACCTACCAGAACCTGAGCACCTCCCACAGGTCTGCCTTTGTCTGTGGTTTTTCCTGGTTCACACTGGCCACACCTCTTCTTAAATACACAGGCAAACCTCACCTTAAGGCCTTTGCTTTAGTGTTTTCTCACCTGGAGCACTTTCACCAGAGAGCTTCCAGAAGATTCCTTGCCTTCTTGAAGTCTGCTCAAACCTCACTGCTCTGTAAGGCTGCTCCACTGATACTGCATCCTGCTCCCTCTCCTCCTCTACACTTTCAGTCCCTAACATTGTCCTGCTTTCCTGCATAGTACTGTTCATCTTCTAACATGATATCATTTACTCAGTTTTTTTTTTTTTTGTTTGTTTGTTTTATTGTTTTTCTCTCCCCATGGAATTTAAGCTCCATGATGTCAGGTGTCTTTGGATATTTTGTTTGCTGGTGTTTAGAACAATGTCTCACATGTAACAGGCACATAATGCATGTGTGTGGTCTTAACTGATAAACTGCTCCCCTGTACCTGCATCTGTAGTGCCTTATTATAATGTTCTGATGGTGCCTACTCCTGGCCTTATCTCACAGTTTAACCTGCATTGCTATGGGAGAGTGAGCAGAAAGATGAGTTAGAATGCTTGGGGCTGTTTCCTCAGGAGCCTTGGTGGGACCCTACTTTAAAACAATTTCTTTAGCTTGTCATCTGCTTCTATTTGCTGGGTTTTCTCCATGGTTCCTTGGATCTCTCCTACTTTAACCTTGCGCAAAATCATCATCTAAAAATTCTTCATATTTTCAATAGACTATCAAACACAGAGCAAGAAAGTGAGTGTGTGAAAACGAAGAAAGACCAGTAGGGCCTTACCATGTGTGCCAGTCCTCTTTTCTCAACACAGAAAATGCAGAACCAGCAAAATCTAAGCTGAAACAGAGTCCAGCATAGCCATAGTCCCATAGTAGTCTCTGCTTCAGTAGGGAGGAGGTGGATGACGGTGGTGCTGGGAGTGGATCCAGCACTGTTCAGTTTGCCTGACCCTCCAGGCTCCTGATGGAGGCCAACAACTGATTCTGGGGTCCTGGCAATCATGAGACAAATGGCTATTGAGCAGCTAGCAAGTGTGTTATGTGTACCACCTAAGAAGCACTATTATTATCCCATTATACATAGGAGGACACTGAGGTTTACAGAAGCTAAATAACTTGCCAAAGTTTTCACAACCAGTAAATGGGAAGGCAGGACTTGAACCCAGAACCATTTGACTCCAAATCTATACTTGAGCCACTATAATGGACAGAAAAATAGCCTTTGTTTTTTAGTAGCTTAAATAGCAACTCACACACCATCTCTGCTTAGCCATATGAACCAATGATAGATTTTCAAATGTTTTTTTTAAACATCACAGTGTACTTTACAATACACAGTGCACTGTTATTATTTTGAAAGTTCGCTAATAACTGAAAAGTTACACTTAGGAACTTATTAGGTATGACTGAAATAAGTTACCAAATGGTTGAGAAAGAAACATCCCTAGCAGATACAATAGGCATATTGTACTGAGAAGGTCTTAGCCTCTAAGGCACCTTTCTGGCGTTCATCCCTCGTTGCTTGTGGTCTTGTAGTTCTCCCCACCAAACACAGGGTGGCACCACGTGCACATGGTTTTACACCACATGGTCTCAAACAGAAATGATTGCTACTTTGGATTACAGAGTCAGATTGTGGGAACCTTCGCCTTCATCACTGAATTTTCCACATAAAAGTGATACCTCTCAGTATTTTGTACACAAAAGTAAGCATTGTTTCCCAAGAGTTCAGAATACAGTAAAACTGGAAAGATCTGTGGCATTAATCCTGGTATATTTAATAACAGGTTTCTTTTATATCCATTTAAACTAACACAATTGTTTTGATGAATATTATTTTAAAGAAGAAAGAAGGTATAGAACCTTCACTGCTAGTGATATTTAAAAGAAAGTTGAAACCAACGTACTGAACTGCCTTAGTGGTGTCCTACTGTACAACTTACAGATACCCTACTTCTATTCAGTAAATGTTCTCTTTTAAAAACTATACCCCACAGATATAACTGTGAGAGGAACTTTAGTCTTAAATTGTAATAATTTTACTTTATTTCCAGCGGAATATATTCATGTGGTTACATTTTGTACAAATGTAAATTATGCAAATATGAAATAATACAACATAAAATATTAATAATGCCTAACTTAATCAGTGAAATTTTAAAAATAACAGGCATCTTTTACATAAGAATTCCTCTAGAATTGCACAACTTGAAACTGTCGGGAATAAAGACTTGTTAACTATTCACCCTTTAGGCATTCATTCAACAAATACCTAAGGAGTAGCTTCTTCATATTAGGCCCTACTCCAGGCTTGGGATGCAGCCACGAACAGAACAGACAGAAATCCCTCCTGGTGCTCATGGAGCTTAGGTGCTAGGGCAGCAAGGGTGCAGGTTGGGGAGTGGGAGACAAGCAGGAACTGAGTCAGTGAAGATAGAAGGCTAGATGGTTTCCCTGCTTCAGGGAATGTAAAGCAGGAAGAGGAGTTGGGACAGTGCATGTGTGAGAGTAGGGGCAGTTACCTCACTGTGCAGGTGACAGTTGAATGAAGAGCTGCAGAAGAGATGGCTTGGGCCATGGGCCATCTGGACAAAGAGCATGGCTGATAAGGCCTAGCATATGTTGGTGAGGCTTAGCAATGAGCCAAGACACACATCCATCCGTTGTCAAGACTAGATTCAGGCGAAGTTCGGATTCTGTTTGAAAATCTCCAAGAACATATCTCTTATGTAAATGCAACTTTCTTCTACTTGTGTGGTTAGAAATTAATAGATGTTAATAAAGATAAGAAAGTGCTCACAGTGTATGATACAGAGCTTACCCAAACATGAAAGTGTCAAATCCACACAATGCACTAGGATCGCAAAAGCAGCTACAGAAAACTTTTTGTCAAACTTCTTCTGTAGCTGAGGAGATAGAATAGCAACATTATGGCAGGACATATGCTAGAAAAAAAAATATGAAAGATCCAGAGAATAGTTATGACCACAGTAATCCATCCGGTGGGGCCTCGGAAATCCCCAATGAAACTGCTGGCTGGCCCCAGGCGCCCTCTGCTCTGCCTTTCCCTTTTCTCCCACTCCGAGGCGCTCTTGGCCCACAGCTCTGCGGGAGGAGCGCTTGGAATCAATTGCAGCCTCCAATAAGGGAAGGATTTAGTAATGCTAACGTTCGAGAAGAGACTTTTCAGATTTGGAAAAAGGGGAAAAACCAACCCTCTTCTCCTCAGCTCCCAACAAAATCAGAGATGAAAGAAGACAGTTTTAGTTTGGTAAATAAGAAAATAAACAAGTTCTTGAAAGGGGTAAGTTTTTCTTTTTAAAATTTGTTTTTGCAATAGGTTTTTCTTCCCTGAAAAACAAAATACTAAAATAGCAAGTTATGTTTTTATTTATAACTCCTTCTCAAGAGGAAATCTAATAATAACAAGAGGTTCCCATTGGATTCAGCTTATTTCATAATGTAAATACATTTGTATCCTCTGGGGGAAAGAAAACTACACTGAGCCAGGTATTTCTCTTTTAAATTGGTGATTTTACTCATTTGCATTTCCTTCTTCCTTTACCTTGAACAACCTCTCAAACTGAAGAGAAGCATTAAGTTCTACAGCTGTGTGCTGGACTGCGCCTCATCAGCCATGATACATGGTATGGAAAGATGGCAGCAAAATGACTTGTTATGCTTTATTCTAAATTCTGTCAGAAAAGCAGTTTGCCCCTCACTAAGTTTTATCTTATTTATACCAAATGTTCACTCACATGTTGAGAGAGCAGCGCTGTGTACTGGAAAGTGAAAAGACCTATAATAACTCATACTTTCCAGCCTCAGCTGTATTTCTTATAAGAAGAAACACAGTTTCTTAAATCACTTGGCCTCAGTTTCCTCTTCTATAAAATGGGGATGATAATAATGTAGTGAATTAAAAATGCCTGTTAAATCTCTGCCACTCCTCCCATTGAGCGGTAGAGTGTTATGGCCCTTCCCTTGAACACTCCCCAGAATGCAGTTTCTGTGACTACTTTGGCCAATAGAACATAGATGAAGTGATGTTGTTTCAGGGCCCAGGCCTCAGAGCAAGGCAGCTCCTACTTGCTGTCAGTAGTGGAGCCCTAACAGTCCAACTGCCCTGAGGCTGCCATTATCTGAGGAAGCCTAAGCTAACAGGAGATGTGTGTGTGGAGGTAGAGAAGCCCAGCCGGCCCCAGTTCTTCCAGCCCCCAGCCATTACAACCATCCCAGTTGAGATCTCAGACATCATGAAGCAGAGGTGAGCTCTTCAGAATGTGCTATATCCAAATTCCTGTCCACACTATCATTAGTCACAATAATAACAAATTCTTGCTTTTGTTTTTTTAAGCCACTGAGCTCTGGGACAGTTTGTGAAGCAGCAGTAGGTAAGTGCAGTTAAGTGCCTCCCTTGTGGAGCCATGTCAGTCTCACAAATACCCTTCCAAAACACCAGACAGACCCAGAACTGGCAGGGAATGTTCAGTACATAGTGATCATTATTATTACTGTCCTTTGGATTTAATTTTCATAGGACAGATTTTTTAGAAATGTGGTCAGAAAATCCTCTCTGAGCTCACAGAAGGCATTAAAATCCTTCGCACCTGACTCACATAGGAGTCTATGGGCTTTGAGATTGCAAATATTCTGAGCTTAAGCAAGTCAGGTGCAAGGGGAGCCACTAAGTCCAGCCACTGCTGGCACTTCCATTAAACATGTCATTGAACAAGATGTGCTGGTCCTGCATTCCAGGGACATCACAGGCATGCAAAGTGCAGCTCCACACATGTCTCTTTTTCTCTCCTGTAAATCTACTTGACTACCTAACTTAGTAGGCAACTAAACAAAATTGAATTTAAAGAAGAGATCTTTAAATGCAGTTGACACCCAGGCTCCACGGAGGAGAGCTCACCAGCCAGGCTGAGAACTTCTCAAGCACTCATGGTCCCTACAGCCCTCAAGGGACCATATCTATTGGTCACAGGTATTTAGAGGACACTTCCAGTGATGACACTAGACCTTTTGGGACCATTGAGGCACTGGTAATATTAAAAAATAAAGTATCTTAATATAGTAAACTTATAAAACTCAGAATTCCAAAAGATGGTGTATGCTGATCTTTTAATCTATCACGTGTAGGCTTAATAGTTTCTATCCCTGCTGCCATTGGCACTTTCTTTTTCCTGGAATACTGCTCAGTCTGCTTACTGATTAGTCACCCAGCCACCACTATGACTTCTGTAGAATCCATCATCTACTCTGCAGTACAGCCTTCTTAAAGCACAAATGTTGCTGTGTGATCACACCATTCTGTTACAACAGCTTCAAAAGTTCCCCATGGACAGAAGAAAATATAGCAACTCCCACAGGTGGGATACTCAGTTTTTCTGACCCAGGACCTGTGTCTGCCTCTGCCTGCTGTACTGAAGGCTAGGGGCTGATGCTTTGCCTATCCCTAGAGAGTAGGGGAAGTTAGAAAAAGTGGGGGTGAGGGTGAGGATGACATAGCCCAAAGACAATGGAAGCAGAAGAACCCAGGTAGGAGGTAAAGTGAGGATCTTTGACTAAAGGACTTCTTCACATTTCTCACAATCTATCTCTGGATCCTAACCTGAGAATCTTGAGATGAGTTAAAGTTACCAAGACTGGGACAAATAACTTTGGATGATGTGTTTTTCCCATTGGTTCTCTGGAACTGCTTGGAAAAAGGGAAGAATAAATAAAAGCAAAAAGTAAAAGAGTAAAAACTGGGAGGAAGAGACTTCAGCAACACTCAAGGGTCCCCAGCAAAGCTGGGACCTGGCACTTTAGTTCTTATGCTGAAGCTTCCAGATGGCTCTGTTCCCCTGGAACTGCAGCTCTTCCTTAGGGCTCCCACATAGCCGTGGTGACCTTTTGGATCCCCACCAAAAAATCAAGCTTCCACTTCCCTGTTGCACTGCACATCATTTTCTTGTTTCCCACCCTGCAGATTTTTCCTGTCACTCCAGCTCATGTTTGCGGTCCCCTTCAGAGTCTCAGCACACATCTCCTATATTCCCACAAGCCTGACCCTAGCTTCCTTTGTTGACCTGGCATACAGCCCCCAGCTCATTTCTATCTGGTCCTCCCCCAACCTGGCCTCATTACCTGTGAAAGGACACTCCTTGCATGGCTTCTTGTTGCCCTTGGTTGGCTTTCTGCCACCCAGCAAGGATTATTCTGGGGACAGAAGGACAAGTGAGCTGGAAATTTTCATCTAGTGGGTTATATATATAACACTGATAGCTGCACAAATGCATGGGATGGGTATGAGGGTGTAGTGTGTTTGTGGACTGTTCTAGGAAGAGTTTCTACATTAGCAACATTTCCAGGGACTTTGCTTATCCTACAAACAGAAAAAGATCCCACTCCTACAGTCGGTGTGATGAGACAGCAGCAGTCCATCTGAGGAAATAGATCTCCTCCAAGCGCTACTGACAGCAGCAGCATTTACCATTGTAGAACTTTAATTTTACAGTTTGGACTTATAAGTCTAAGACTGTACCTATAAGTATGGTAAGCATCAACTAGCAGGTGACTTTAAAATATAGGGTTAAGTTTTTGGTATTTAAAACTGGCTCTCAAGTAAATCCTCTTATTAAATTATAACCTATAACTTATTTATTAAAAATGCTAATTTATAAAAATGGAGAAACTTAGCAACATTAACTTTTCTTAGCAACATTATCAGTTTATCAAGACAGTTTGGTTGCTGTTAGAAGCCCTGCTGCAGGCGTGGCTTCCTACCTTGGACCAGCTTCATGTAATTTGGCATAGTCAGTGCTCCCGGCTCCCAGAGAATGGTGTTGGCTGCCCTGCTCTTCAGGCACTGAACAGAAAAGACATACATCTCACTTGTCATTGGGACTATCTGTGTTTAATTTTCCCAGACAAGATTCTTTTTTCTGCCTCTGGAGTAAAGAATCTCTCTCTGTTTCTTAGACAAGCAATGGATGTCTTTGCATAGAGAAGCACTTACAATTAACTTTGCTCTTGAAAGTAGTTTTGGATAGAGAATTGGAGTAACATAATTAAACATTCTGAATTGAATCAGAAGATAGTTTTTTGAAGCTAGAGTTCTGCTTACTTTATTGTCAAAGCTATGATAAAATCTGATGACTTTATTTCAAATTCTGTAATATTCTTTAACTTTGAATTCTGTCCAGGGAAGTTTTTAATGAATGTAGGCTTTGTGATTGGTGGGGAAAATAAGACAGCACTTTCAATGTTTACTTATTGATCCAGAACTTTCTTGCCAAGTACCGAGGTCCATGATGTGGACAGAGCATGAGCGAGGTAGTCATGGTCCCTTCCCTGGGGGAGCTCACTCTATAGCAAAAGTGACAGATATTAAATAACATTTTATAAAATTACAAATATGGAAACTGCTGCCAAGGAAATGGAACCTGTGTAGGGGTGAGTTAAGGAGGAATGGGCATGAGTATAATCTCAAACAGTTCATGAAAATGTTAGAGAGATGAGATTCGAAGGAAAAGGATGCATGATGAGTAAGGTATGGAGACTAGGAACCTGGCGCCCATGAACTCTACCAATACTTTATGTGTGAATGTGGACAAATGTTAAGTGACCAGGCACTTGACACTTATCAACTGAATAGATGATGCTTCATCAGCATGTTACAGATTACATCCCAAATCCTGAAAAGTTGGCAAAGAAGACCGGGGAATAATAATGTAAGAATAGGGGGGAAGAAATATCAGGTAACTCTGATATTTTTTACAGTTTCAGGTTGTTCTTTGGAGTGATTGGTTTTTAAATGATCCATGATTCATATGTGGTTATTGCAATTATACAAAGATGAACTGAAGAAACACTTTAATTGGGAGAAGGGAATGGAGGAAGAAAGATGATGAGAAATAGAAGAAGAGCCTAATTTGGCTTGACTCTTGAATTGTAAGTAATTCCAGGGAAAGGTTGGATGCTTCTTAACACTACATCAAAAAAAAAATAGTGCTCATCTTGCCATGTGGTGCTTGCTTCTAATGATAGAATCCACCCAAACTCATGCTGATGCAAAAGATAGAAAGGATATGTAGGACTTTTTAAAGAAAAAAACCAAAAAAGTCATTTTAATCTCATTTAGGGGCCATTGCCTCTTCCACCTGTTTGAGAGCAGGCTGGGACCCAGCCAAGAAGAAACCTTCCATTAAAGCCCAGGACCCTAGTTTACAAGATAATAAAAAGCTTTGTGATACAGAATAAACCAGACACACACACACACACACACACACACACACACACACACCTGTACAAATACACAAACCTCTCTTAGGAAGAGCAGGGAATTCCCAGAGAAAAAGTTGATTTGGATTGAGGACTTTTAAAAAAAACACTCTGCAAAAAAAGTGAAAAAAGAAAGAAGTTAAGAGAGACAGCATACATTTGAGGTACTTAGTTCTGTAAGGTCCATCACTTATGGGTGGTACAAGGGAATAATTTGTGACCTAGTGAAATAAAAATTATGTCCTTAGTATTTCTGATATTATGCAATGGCTCTGAGATCCAGTTGATTCTACATTAAAAAAAAAAAAAAACAAAAAAACACTGAGGTCTGATATAATTGATTATGGTTAGACTATCTAGGCAGGGGAATACTGGAAAAAATAAATTGCCAATGCTAACCATTGTGTGAGAGAGCTGGAATGAAGGAGGGACATACTGTGGCAAATTAGCCTTGGTGGAGAGAGGAGACCGATGAGGCTAGTCACATCAAGACCCACCTGTGCTGAGGTCAGTAAGATTAACTTCCTGATTAGCACCCCACTCCCACTCCTTCCTCCACAATAGTTTGTCCAAGAACATTCTTGGATATATAAGAAAAGAAGGGAACCTTCTACATGAAATTTACAAAGTAAATGGTTTTGCTGTAAAGAAGTAGAGCAACTTAGGGTCTTACATTTGGGTAAGCTTAACAAAAACCATCATTTCAAATATTTGGTAGAACATACTCTGCATGCATACTGTATATTTGAGCATTTATTAACACCTGATAATAACCATTATTATGAGAACACTCCAGGGACACATAATTAAGACCATATAACAGGAATGCAACCTGGTGTTTATGACTGCTGTAACTAGGAGGCAGTCTGCCTTTAATTAGCACATAATAACATCTCACTGTTACAGGACATTCCTTCAGTTGATTTTCTTAATTAGATTTAACTGAAGGATGAAAGTCAACTTTGGCTACACAATACCCTAGGAAGGAAGATCACTGAGTTTAATACAATAATTGAGTGTGGGAACCACATACATCAAAGGTACACACAAATAAGAGAATTATGTTTTCTAAAGATCCCTGGACCAGAAAAGGCTAATTTCAGATGCACCCAAGATTTTAAGTTCAAGTAAAAACCTTAATACTGGTAATAAATGTGGGGCAGACCTGGAATATACATGCATACATCATTGCTACACCCAATCCATCTCAGTGAATAGCATGCAAAGATTATCTAGCTTCCGTATTCTTGAATGGGAGTGTACGAGACTGGGAAGTCTCCCAAAAGAGAACCTTTCTCTGCTGTCAGAAATAGTTGTTCTTTTTCCTGAGCAATTAATTTGTTCATCATATAAAAATTTAAGTCATGTTACCACTTTGGCTTCTATAAAGCCTGACATTAATTATGGGTCTCCTCTAGCCAGGATCTAAGATTTGCCAGCATGATACAGAGAGATCTGATCAGATCACTGAGGAGAAGTAGGGAGGGGCCAGAGGAGGAATTTGCCAAGACAATGGTAAATAGTCTAGGATGGGATTGGCTGAGAAGCTGAATGCCTCCAGAGTGCATGAAATTATGGGCAAAAAGATTTCAAATAAAAGAAGCACTCTCAGGCTCCAGCCTCACTGGCTGGCTTTCTCTTCATGGAGGACGTCTGGATGATAGTGCTGCAGCTGCCTGCATTTTCCACCAGACAGTATTTTGTATGGGAAGGAACCCCAGGTGCAGCTTAGTATAGACTGGCCTGGTAAAGATAGCAGGGTTATTCTTTTTTGGGTGTTCTAGAGGCGACAACTTCTGAGGCAGAAGCCTGCCATTCTTCCAAAATTGTGTGGCTTTTGTATCTTATGTTGTTTTAGTTTGTAAAAGAGGGAAAAATGATAGGAGAACTCAGGTGTTAAAGAGTTTAGCCTTAATTAATAGGCTTAAGTGATTAAAGCTATAACTAAAGAGTTAAAGAGTTTGGCCTTATTTGATAGGCTTAAGTGACTACTGCATGTTATCCCAAAATTGTGAAGTTTTTGAATGAAGACTCCTTTCCTTTATCACCAAACCTTTACCTCTGGAATTTTGCTTAGAGGGTGGTGGTGGGCAGCAGTTTTTATTTCTTTATAAAAACTATGAATCTTCTCAAGTTCTTATAGCAGTGGTTTTTTGAGTCCTTAATATTTCTACACTATGCAACACAAAAGAAACAACTCTAGCTTCTAAATCTTTAAAGACATCAATGCCAAAAATGAATGTCTTACTTTTGAAACTATAACTTATCTATTACACAAGAATTGTCTATACTAGGGAAAGTAGTGGTAGTACTATTATTTTCATTGCTCCATCTATATCTGTGATATTTTATTCAGTATTTTAAGAGAGATATTAATGTGTCAAAATGAAGCTTAATTTGAAAAGAAAGACTGGAGCAGTGATTGGAATCACTGTAGCAAGTCATATTAGAAAAGTGTGGAAAAAAACACTCTGCCAAAGATCCATATTGGGAAGAGTAGTTATTTGGAAGCCTTCCAAGTGAAGAAAGAGTCTAATATATTCTGACAAAAATGGGGCCACGGGTGGAAGCAGACTGATTTCATCCCAATATTAGAGAGAACGTCTTTAAAACTTTGTGCTCAGAAATGGAATGACATGCCTTAAAGATTTCAGCCAATTCTATGAAAACATTCAAGCTGACACTGGACATCCTCATCAGTTACAGCATTGAGAGAATATCACTGCCTTGGGTAGGGGGTAGGACTAGATAGATCCAAAGTTTCCTTGAATGTAAAATCCTCTATTTGTTGCAACATATTTGTTATTTATAAATTGTGGAAGGACATAGCATAATGATCAGTTTGCTTAATGTTGGTCATGTAAAAATAAGTGCATAACTATCAAAATAAATATTTGAACTTTAGAATAACTTAAGGCTCTAGATAGGCAAGACATAACACAGGGGAACAATTTTTAACATAACTACTGGTGAGTTCGGTTTCTCAGCTGTTTTAGACTTAAATAGTCATGCCAATTTCAAAACTGCAGTTAGTTTTCTTCTATCACGTCAAGTTTTTTCAGTACAGCTTATCTTAATGCAACCACTCTAGGCTGGATCAAGCCTGGATCTAGGGAAGCACTAGTGCTCTCCTATTGGCTGAGAGCAAACCTCCCTCGAGTGAGGAGGGGTGGGGGATGACCTTGGAGACCAGCCACAGGTTCATACGTGTCTAGGCTATTCAGTTACACATGAGACAGTGTGGTGAGAGGTTGTGTGCCACTCTACAGAGTGAATCGTATTCTGAAGTGTAGTCCAAGTTCTTGTCTGTATACAGGAGTTAGCAGAATTAATTTTTTTATTTACATACATACTTGTTTCCTTTCTTTCAGATCATGTCTGCCTGTGCTATTTCTTGTCATAAGTGTCTAAACAACCCTGATTCGTTTTGTTATATCTGTGGCAGTTTCACCATTCCCAGTCAAAGGACAAACATCAGCATATTTGTCTGGCCAACCTATTTTGCATATTTTAAAGTAAAACTTGGTCATCAAGATAAGTCTTGGGCTCCTCACAAGGTGTGCAAGCAGTGTGTAGAGAGCTTATGGATGTGGATGGAGGGAACATGTGATAAATTGCCATTTAGTATACCTATGGTTTGGCAAGAGCCCAGAGATCATTCAAGTGACTGTTACTTTTGTATAGTGAAAACATCAGGATATAACAAGAATAATAAATGTAAAATAGAGTATCCTAGTCTACCATCAGCTATACGCCCAGTGACTCATTCAGTTGAAATCCCAGTGCCAGTTTTCATCAAACTACCCTTTTTCAAAAAACAGGAATATGGTGAAGAACTAAGTGACAGCAATGATGACAATTTTGAAATTGAAAATGACTTAGTTCATAAGGGATTTGATCAGCATGATGAGTTGAACAATTTGGCATGATATTTAGGACTATCCAAAAAGGCTTCAAAACTCTTAACATCAAGACTGAATGAGAAAAACTTGCTTGAAAAAGGAGTGAAGTTATCCTACTTTTGATCAACAGAAAGTGCATTTCTGCAGTACTTTTGAGGTGACAGTGGCTTTGTTTATTGCCAGAAAATACATGGTTTAATGAGGAATTGGGAATTCTAATCTAGAACGCAACTGAATGGCAACTGTTCATTGATAGCTCAAAGTGGAGCTTGAAGTGTGTCCTCCTCCACAATGGCAATTTATTTGGTGCAGTCCCAATTGGCCATTTAGTTTGTTTTTGTGAAGAATATGAAGACATAAAGAGAGTCAATGATCTGTTGCAGTATCACAAGCACAATTGGATCATCTGTGTTGACCTTCAAATGGTCTGCTTCCTTCTTGGTCAGCAACACAGATACACCAAGTATCCCTGTTTTCTGTGTATGTGGGACAGTAGAGCTCATGAGAAACATTGGGTGGAGTCGAATTGGCCTCCAAGATCTGACCTCAAACCTAGTGATCAAAACATTCTCCATGAGCCACTTGTTGACAGAAAGAACATTACATTCCCACCTCTGCACAATGAACTGGGTCTCATGAAGCAATTTGTTAAAGCTTTGCCAACTGAAGGAGACTGTTTCAATTATCTCATTTTGGCATTTGTAGCCTGTTGTTTGAAAAGATAAAATACCTTAATGTGTATGTTTGTTAGCAGAATGTTATTATTTGTACACAATTTGACTTACAGTAATAATATATAGCCTTTATATGAATAAAATAAGTCTAAATAGACAGTATATTCAGGTAATTTTTTTCTTTATTTTCCTTTGTATGTACATTTTGTATGATTTTTGGGACAAAGAGAAGGTATCCTGTACCTTAAAAAATTGATGTTATAGAGAAAAAATGGTCTCATTTTTGGATTCAGATGCCAAAAGTTAGTAAAAACCAAGTGTCAGATCTAACTCAACAAAAATTGTGTTCCCCAGTGAATTGTCAACAGCCTAGTTAAATGTGATAACAGTGTCTCAACAAAAGCCCATCTGTGAACACAAGAAAGTTTTTTTTTAATCTTTATACCTTTAAGAAAATCTCTGTCTATTGACAAAGATAACAGAACTGAGACTTCAGTGACCATGTGTGATAACAAATAGTCTTTACAATAATACTTTAGAAAACTATTGAAGAAGTACTGCAGCCCAGGACATGAAGCAACAACAAATACTGGCAGGTAGACAAATCTGATGTACAAGGTCATCACGTGATAGCATTCAAATATTCAATTTGCAACAAAATTTATGAGGCATGTAATGAAACAAAAAGTAGGGTCTGTTCAAAAGAAAAACTGTCAAAAGCCAGAGGCAAAGAAATAATCCTGAAAACAGGAAGAGAGAAACTAATCTTTACATTCAAGGGATCGTCACAAAGATTAACAACTTATTTCAGAAACCATGAAGACCATAAAGCAGTTAGATGACATATTTAAAGTTCTGAAAGAAAAAAAAGGGGGGGTTTGCCTGACAGGTGGTCTGAGCCATACTCCTTACAGATGAATCTGGGACAAGAGGCTTCTGGTACCCAGGACACCCAGGTTCTCCTCATCCCAGAGCTCCCCTGACAGCTCCCAAGGGACTCCCAAGATCTCATGAGATAGAATTTCTCTGAGAGGAGTGGTCATGGCTGAAGCATCTTGGGCCTGATTCTGCTGTTCTCTGAGCCACCCTTGACACTTAGGAGATCCTATCCATCTTATCCCTGCCTCTCCATCAGGACCCACAATTACTCCTCCCACAGACCTGAAGTCACACAGCACAACCTGTGGTGTCCAACTGCACCCTGGTAAACCAAAACTTTACCTACATAGAGAAAATATAGATAGATAGATAGATAGATAGATAGATGATAGATAAAGTGTCAATTCTTCAAGAAGATGTGATTATACACTTATTACTTAACAACAGGGCTTCATAATATCTGATGCAAAATTTATGAAAATGAAGGAGACAGATAGTTTTACAATAATAATTGGAGATTTTAATACTTCACTTTCAATAATGGATAGAACAACTAGACAGAAGATCAATAAGAAAGCAGAAGACTTGAACAGCATGACCTGGCAGACATCTATAGAACACTCCACCTAACAAGAGCAGGATACACATTCTTTCTAAGTACACATGAGGCATTGTCCAGAATGACCACATATTAGGCCACACATAACTATCAATAAATTTTAAAATACTGAAATCATGCAAAGGATCTTCTATGACCACAATGAAATGAAACTATAAGTTAATAACAGAAGAAAAACTAGAAAACATAAAAATATGTCAAAATTAAACCACACACTCTAAAAACTAATGAATCAAAGACAAAATTGCAAGAGAAAATAAGAAAATGCTTTGACACAAATGAAAACAAATACACACTATGCTAAAACTTATGGGATGAAATAAAAGCAATGCTCAGGGGTAAATTGTAATAGAATGGCTGCATTAAAAAAGAAGGAAGATCTCAAACCAATAACTATCCACCTTTAGGAAGTAGAAAAAGAAGATAAAACTAAAAAAAAAAAAAAGCAAGCAGAAGAAAATAATGAAGATTAGTATAGAGATAAATGAAGTGAAAAACAAGTATAGTGAAAGTTAGTTCTTTAAAAAGACCAGCAAAATGACAAACTAATAAAAAATAGAAAACATTCAAATTACTGAAACCAGAAATGAAAGTACCAACCTTATAGAAATAAAAAGAATTACAAGGCAACACTATGAAAAAATTGCACATCACAGATTAGATAACTTAGATGAAATGAACAAATTAATAAAAATGACAAACTACCAAAAGTGAAGAAGAAATAGAAAATTACATGACCTATAATGATTAAAGAGATTGAATCATTAATCAAAAACCTGGGAATAAAGAAAGGCCCAGGATCAGATTATTTCACTGGTAAATTATACAAAATATTAAAAAATTAAAACCAAATCTTTTTAAACACTTTTAAAAATAGAAGAGAAGGAACACTTTTTAACACATTTTATGAGGTCAGCATTACCCTGATACCAAAGCCAGAAAAAACATTAGAATAAAAGGAAATAACAGACCAACATCTCTGATGAATATAGATGCAGAAATCCTCAACAAAATACTAGCAAACTGAGCCCAGCAGCATATTAAACATATTATACACCATTACTAAGTGAAATTTATCCCAAAAATGCAAGAGTGGTTCAACATAAGAAAATTAATCAATTCAATCAATATTAATCAATCAATCTATATTAATAGAGCAAATAAGGAAACACACACACACATGCACACACGATCATCTCAGTTGTTAGAGAAAAGTATTTGACAAAATCTAACACCCTCTTATGATAAAGAATACTTAGTAAACTATAATTAAAAGGTAACATTCTCAAAGTGCTAAAGGACATTTATGAAAGAAAAACACAACTAACATTGCACTCGATGAAAAACTGAAAACTTTCCTCCTCATATCAGGAACAAGACAGGGATACCTACTTTTGCCATTTATTTCAAAGTGTTACTAGATGTTCTATTCATAACAATTTAGCAAGAAAAAGAAATTAAAGACATCCAAATTGTAAAAAACAAAAACAAAAAACCGAAACACTTTATTCACAGATGTCATGATTTTATATGTAGAAAATCTTTAAAACCCCTCATAAAAATTATTAGAGCTAATAAATGAATTTAGCAAGTTGCACAGCACAAGATCAACATACAAAAATCAATTATAATTCTTTACACTAGCAATGAACAAATTAAAAAAATAGAAAGACATTCTTTGTTCAAAAATTAGACAATATTGTCAAGATGGCAATACTCCTGAAAGCATCTTAAAGATTTAATACAAACCCAATTAGAATTCCAATAGCTGTTTTTTCAGAGATGGAAAAAACAATCCTGAAGTTCACAAAAATTGCCAGGGAGCCTCAACAGCCAAAACAATATTGAAAAGGGAGAGCAAATTTGCAGTGCATTTTCTCATTGCAAAACTTACTACAAAGCTATAGTAATCAAAATAATGTGGTATTGACATAGGATATATCATAAATAAAGATATAAATAAAATGTGTGTCCTGACTGCCTCGGCGGACCGGAGGCGGTTTCTGGGGAACTGAGGGCTTGGCCTCCCGGGAGGGCGGCGGCCTGGCAGCGGCACGACGCCGCGGGGCAGGGACCGGCTAGTGGAGAAGGTGCGGGCAGGTGTCCCGGCCATGGCGTGGGGAGAGGAACGAAGTCGTGTCGACCTTGGTTGGTTCCCACCCGGGAGGCTTTCGATCTGGAAGAAGAACGACCTGGGCTGTACAGTCCCGTAGGGCTGATGAGCCGCAAGCCTCCCGGCTCTCCGGGCCAGGTAGCGCCTCCGCGGGACGTGATTTGTGGCAGGAGATACCTGGCTTCGGCGTGGTGGAGTGCCACCTGCGACCTCATCTTTAAACCCCACTTCTTCCTCTTTAATTCATCCGGACAGACGGAATTGCCCCCCATTCTTGGTTCTCCGTGACTTTGCTCCGCTCACAGAAATTCGCCTTCCTCCTAAAATTCTACCGGACCCTGGTCTCCGTTGAAAGGTTTTATTGTGTGAACCTTGACTGGAGTCTTTTTTTTCCCCCCTCTTCTCTTACACAGAGAAGGAAAACTCTGACTCCAAAAAACCTCCGCTGCCTTGCGGCATACCTCTTCAGGGGAAAGGCTAAGGGAGTAAACCCCGACAGAAAATCCGGAGCCGGAGTCCCTAAGGCGGTTTGACGTTGTAGTCAACACCGGCAACTCCTGCGGCGCACCTGAAGCCAAGCTGTATTGACTCCGTCTTTCCCTTGGACCCTTCAGCTGCGAAGAGAGGGGGGGTCTGCTGCATGGGCAACAGCAGACCCTCCATATAACCCTGCCCAGGCTCTGTAGCTTCAACACGGGAGGAGACAGATACCGTGTCACTCCCAAGTCGGACTGCACAGCCATTCTTGGCGGTGCAGATAGACTCTTAAGAAGCTACACCATCGTCTCTCGAGACGGACGGCTGCCGACATACATATATATTATGGAATAGAATTGAGACTTTATAAATAAATCTATATACCTATTGTCACTTGATTTCAACAAGCATGTCAAGACAATTCAATGGGGAAAAAACAAAAAGTTTCCCCAGCAAATCATGCTGGGACAAGATATCCACAATGTAAAAGAAGGAAGTTGGACTTTTATCTCTCACCAGATACAAAACTTGACTCAAAAATGTTTGAAGACCTAAATGTAAGAGCTAAAACAATGAAACTGTTTGAAGAAAGATAGGAATGAATCTTCATGACCTTGGACTTGGCAATGGTTTCTTAAATATAATATCAAAAGTACAAGCAAGGAAAAAAAGCAAATAATTGGACTTCATCAAAATTAAAATATTTTGTACATCAAAGGACACAATCAAGAAAGAAAAATGAAAACCCACAGAATCAGGGGAAATATTTTTAAATTATATGCAGGCATACCTTGTTTTATTGTGCTTTGCTTTATTGAGCTTCCCAAATACTGTACCTTCATCAACAATGAGGCAAGACTTTATACCAGCAAATAGGTTATGACTCACTGAAGGCTCAGATGATAGTTAACATTTTTTAATCAATAAAGTACTTTTAAATTATGGTATATACATTGTTTTTTTAGGCATAATGCTATTGTACACTTAATGGACTACAGTATAGTGTAAACATAACTTTTTTTTTCTTTTCTTTTAAACATCACTGTGTGGTTACCTCTCACTCGTGCCCCCAACTGGGGACCTGACATGCAACCTAGTAATGTGCCCTGACTGGGAATCAAACCAACGACACTTGGTTTGCAGGCCGACGCTCAGTCCACTGAGCCACAGCAGCCAGGACTAGTGTAAACATAACTTTTATATGCACTGAGAAACCAAAAAATCATGTGACTCACTTTATTGTGATACTTTATTGCAGTGGTCTGGAACTGAACCCACATATCTTTGAGGTATACATATTTCTGACAAGGTCTAGGATCCAGAATATATAAAAAATTCTTATAACTCAACAACTAAATGACAGAACAACCCAATTCAAAATGAATGAAGAACTGGAAGACATTTGTCTAAACACAACACACAAATGGCAACTAAGCACATGATAAGATGCTCAACATCAATAGTCATTAGGGATATGCAAATCAAACTACAATGCAAAATCAGTTCATAGCTCCTAGTATGGCTATAATTTAAAAAAATGAAATATGGTGAGTGTTGCCAAGGATATAGGGAAATTGAAACTCTCATACACTGCTGGTGGGAGTGTAATATGAAGCAGATGTTTCTTAAGAAGTTAGCCAAAGACTTACTCTGTGACCTAACAACTTGACTCTTAGGTATAATACCCCAAAGAACTGAAAACAAGTATTCAAACAGAAGCTTGTACATGAGTGTTCATAACAGTACCATTTGAAATACCCCCCAAATTAAAAAAAGTATGTCCATGAGTTGATGAATGAACAACCAAAATATGGTATACAGTGGAATATTATAATGAAGTACTGATAAATACCACAACATGGAAGAACCTAGAAAATATAAGTGAAGAAGCCAGAAAGAAAAAAGCAACATATTATGTGATACCATTTAAATAAAATATCCAGAATAGACAAATCCATAGAGAACAGAAATCAGATTAGTGATTTCCTGGATTCTGGGAGTTACTTCTTAAAGGGTATTTGTCTCCTTTTGGAGTGATGAAAATGTGGAACCAGATAGTGTTTATATTTGCATAACATTGTGAATGTACTAAATGCCCTGAACTGTACACTTTAAAGTGGTTAAAATGGTGAACTTTAGGTCATGTGACTTTAAACACAATAAAATCAGTATCATTCAAATGGTTATTTATAGGCGTTGTCTACACCTCACTTTGTGTCAAATTTTTCTGAAAGTGAATAACTATCAAAATGCACAGAAAGCACCTTACCTTAAATGATCATTATTTCTGTTACCTTATTAGTATTCAACTGCAAATTCTTAGAAGTTGGAGTCAGTGCATCAGTCTCTTTGTAATGTTCACAGTGCCACTTCCAACACCTTATATGTAATAGTCCTTAAAGTAAAATGCCTCATGAAGGAGAGGGGCTCCAAAGATGCATCAAGGCCCCAAGATGCACAGTAATAAACAACAGGATCACCCTCTAGTAACTTTCATTTGTTTAGCAACTACTCTGAACCATACATATTCATCATTTCTAATCTTTACAACAATTCTGCAAGGTGGGTTCGACAGGGTACATGCACCACAGGAATGATAGCTGTTCAGCTAATACCAAGATGATGATCCAAATATATCTTGAATATTTGACTTCATTTGATTATTAAATTGAATTACTGGGGTGACATTGGTTAATAAGATTATATAGTACATTTTTATGATACGTGACCTGTATATTGTGTGCCCATCACCTAAAGTCAAATCAAATCATCTGTTAACATATATTTGGCCCTTTTTACCTTTTACCACCTATGTAGAAAATTAATTCTAAATAGATCAAAGACCTAAATATATATCTGAAACAATAAATTATATAGAAGAAAACATAGGTACCAAATTTAAGGACCTTGGTTTTAGAGAAGATCTTATGAATTTGGATATTTTAATCAAAAACATATGAGCATATATTTACTCCTCAATCTTTTCATAAGGAATCAGGGACTTTCTCTCCTCATTGTTCAGTAATTTTTTGCATACATCTCACTTGTAAAGCTTGGCCCACAATTTTCAGTTTTGATTTCTTTAATGAGAAGGAAGAGCTTAGAGATGCTTTTGAAATCATTAGAGCTTAGATTCCCTCCATATTTTTGTCCCCTATGCTAACCAGTAACTTACAGTTCTCTGATATGTATTTTACTCAGCAGCAACATTTTCAGTCACTTTTTATATTGTCTCTGCAAAACAGTCAACTTGGGTTTCGTGGAGAAAACGATGTCCTTTTAAAAAATTTTAGTAACTATTTTGTTTATAAATATTTTTCTATTAAAAAATCAGCTTTGAAATTATTTCTATAATTACAACAAAAAATACAGCCAGCATAAATAAGGCTGGGAATTAAAATAACTTAATAGGCATACAACTCACCTGGTGGCAGCAGGTAAACTTAAGTCACACCTCTCAAACTTTAAGATGCACAAGAATCACCTACAGAGAGAAAGATTTTATTGAAACACCGATTCTGATTCCCCGGGTCTGAGATGGGGCCTGGGATGTGCCTTCCTAACAAACTCACGTGTGTTGCAATGCTGATGGTTCACACTCTGGGGAGCAAGGTGCTAAAGCAGGCCATCGGCATCAGCCAGTATATTTTCCTGAGGAAATGGGATAGTCCACGGATCCAGGACACTGGCAAATTCAAGCCTATTATGAAAGCTTCTGTTCTACTAGGTTATGATTCTCGTTACATAAGTGAGGAAACTGAACGAAGAGAAGCTGAAGGACCTAACCCAAAGGGCACCAGAGAGAAGAGGACAAGCAGGAATTCAAACACAGGTCTGTTTGGCTCAGACGCCCACACTCTTTTCACTGCATGTCTAAGAAAGCGAGAGCACAGCGCACAAGGCACCAATGGAAAGCCTGTAGGAATTAACAGTTCTGCCCAACCTGCTCAGAGAAACAGCAAAATGAGAAAGCAGTTTCCAGGACAAGATCTGTCTTTCTGGATATCTTACCAGTCATTAGATAGATCAGCTAAAGGCAAGAGATTTTACATTCTCTTCTTTAAATTTATGTATTGTCATAAGAACTCTGGGCTTCCAGAGTTCTAATTACTTTTAAATTATTTTTAATACCACCATTCTCTTCAACATCTCAGTGCTCTTCAAGTGAATTACAAATGAAAAGTAAACTTCTGGCTCTCTGTTGTCTAAAAATAAATTCAGAAACCAGGCACAAATTAACAATTGTGCATAGTACAGTGATGATGCCTACATCATTCCCTAGGAGAATGGTTGGTCCAGAAATATAAAGTATTTTTGCTTGTTTGTTTGTTGTTGTTGTTTTTGTAATCAGGCTGCTCATTTAAATTCATATTCACTGCTTTATTATGCTGAAATTTTCACATGACTTCTTTGGATCTCTGACTCAATAATCACTTTGATGTTTTATTTATTGATTCAGAAAATGACTTGCCTTTCAAGTTTGTTATCTCTCATGTCAATGGAATTTTTCAAAGTACTTAGAAACTAACTCCATAGTACATCTACTCAGTTTGAAACTGGCACAAGATTCTGAAATATTATTGGTGTCCTGGGTGTTTCCTGCCATTTAGTTTCAAGCTAATAAGGAAATGCAGAGGTTGGCTAGAGTTTGCTATGAATACTGCAGCTAGACATTTGTGCTGGAACACACTCAAAGAAGATTCTTTAGAGAATGCATTTTATTATACCGGGGACTTTGTTTTCTTGGCTATTGAAATTATTTATATTTGGAAATCAGAGCTAGTTCTCATCTTCGACCAATTCTTTTGTGAAGCCTCAACTTCCATACTTACGCAATCCATCTGTGACATCATTCAGTTGTTACGATGGCAAAAAAAAAAAAAAAAAAAAAAAAAAATTCTAGGAAGGCACAATATAAAATGTAAATTTTTAAAAAAGCTGTGTTCAAGTCCTTTGCTCATTGTTTAAATCTAGGCTTGTTTATTTGGGGGGTTGTTTGTTTGTTTCTATTGAGTTTAAGAGTTCCTTAAATATACTTTGAATATTAACCCCTTATTAGATACAGTTTGCAATATGTTCTTCCACTCCATAGGTAGCTTTTTCACGCTATTGTTTCCTTTGCTGCACAGAAGCTTTTATTTTTATTTTATTTATTTATTTTTTGGCATCAATGGTTTATTGATAATATTACAGCACAACAGAAGGATTCAAACAGCTCCACGTGGTGTTTTGAAATTCATCCCAATAGTAGGCTGAGTGACCCGCAGGTTGGAGAGTCCAAGAGCTTCAGCATCTCCTTAGTGTCGGGATCAACTTCAATGATCTCCTGATCCAGGGCTGAAACCTCCGGCACGTAATTATCTCTCCTCTCTCTCTCCTCTTCCTGCAGCTTGATGGAGATGCCTCTCACAGGGCCTCTCTGAATCTGCTTCATCAGATGCGTGACATAGCCCGCTATCTTGTTTCGGAGCTTCTTGCTGGGGATAATGGCGATCTCCTCGCACACGCGTTTGTTGGTGTGGAAGTCATTGCCCAGGCGCGTGTAGTACTTCTCGATGATGACCCGGGCCGCCTTCTTCACGGTCTTGGTGCGAACGCGGCCCATGTTGGCGGGTCCCTGGTGAAAGAGCCAGAAGCTTTTTTTTTTTTTTTAAATTTAGTCCTGCTTGTTTAGTTTTGCTTTTGTTGCCTTTGCTTTTGGAATCTGATCCAAGAAATCATTGCCAAGACTAATGTCATGAAACCTTTTCCCTATGTTTTTTTGGTAGGAGTTTTACAGTTTCAGGTCTCCGTGTATATGCCTTTAATACATTTTGATTTAACTTTTGTGTGTAGTTTAAAGGTCAAATTTTATTATTATTTTTTATCTGTATATCCTGTTTTCCCAACACCATTAGTTGAAGAGAATATCCTAATGCATTTTGGCATCCTTGTCAGAGAACAGTTGATCATATAAGTGTATGTTTATTTCTGGGCTCTTTATTCTGTTCCATTGGTCCACATGTCTGTCTTTATGCTAGGCTGTTATACTGGTCTATAACATACTATTTTAATTACTTTGGCCTCGCAATATATTTTGAAATTAGAAAGTATTATGCCTCCAGCTTTGTCTTTCTTTCTCAAGTTAGCTTTAGTTATTTGGGGTCCACTGTGGTTCTATACACATTTTAGGATTTCTGCAAAACATGCCACTGAGATTTTGATAGGTATTGCATTGAATCTGTACATCTCTCTGAGTCATATGGACATTTTAACAATATTAATTCTTTTAATCTATGAACAAGGAATCTCCTCCCATTTATTTGCTTCTGCTTTAGTTTCTTTCATCAGTGTTTTGCAGTTTTCAGTGTACAAGGTTTTCACCTTCTTAGTTTACTGCTAGTGTGAAAGGTAACCTGTGAAATTGGAGAAAATATTTGCAAACCCTGTATCTGACAAGGGGTTAAATATTCAAAATATATAAAGAACTTCCACAACCCAATAACAAAAAATAATAATTGATTTAAAAATGAGCAGGAGTCCCTCAGGGGGTGGGAAGAGGGGCAGGCACAGAATCAAGGGGGTGGGGTCACTGGTTGTAGCTCCCCCAGGCTGGGAGGGGAGGAGGACTTGGGAGCAGATTCGTGGAACCAGCCAAGGCTGAAAAGCAGCAGCAACACCAGGGGCACGGCCCGAGCTTCAGTGAAGCCCACTTGGTCCCCATCTTCTGGTAGTCACCAGAGTTTGTGGTGATTGTTGCTGATGCCACTGCTACCACCTCATTTTCCTTCTCCCCCTGGGCAGAGATGATCCCCTTTCCTTAGCCGCCCACAGTGTCTCAACTGCTCCAGTAGCCCTCCTGCCGTTCTGCCGGCTCACTCATCTACTTGTACCTTGGGAGGGAGGTACAGGCACCAAGATGTCCAACTGCGTGGTCTGCCACTGGAAAGCCAGTCGCCAGTTGCTGGTACACAGACTCAGGACTGCAGGGTTTTCCACAGGTACAGTCTACAAAAGACCTGCTAGTGTCACTGTTACACTCCACGCAGGAAATATGCACTGTGGGTTTTGTGCTGCTCAAGCTTACAAACAAGTGGATCCATCTATTACCCAGATAATTTTCTTCCTTGGGCCTTCCCATCATGTGTCCCTCTCTGGATTTGCACTTGCCAATGTGGATATATATATACGTCTAGAACACCAATGTATGACCTTGTATTGCCAGAGAGATTTACAGAGAACTAAGGAAGACAGGAATGTTTGAGCACAAATCTCTGCAGACAGATGAAGGCAAACAGTATTGAAATGAATTTGCCTTATACATAACTAAAGCCTGGGAAGGTCAAAGATTCTGTTACAATTACTATGATAAATTCCAGGGGGGAGATTTATAGATCTATTGAACATCTACATAAAATGGGTATGAGTATTATAGAATGACCCTGTACCTTTTAACAATTACTTGAAGAAATAATGTAATATTATATGTGGAAGACATCTCAGGATGTTATTAAATGCTATCATGGAGCTCCAGAAGAATGGAATGAATATGACCTTTTTCTTTTTGAGTTATGCCAGTCAAGCCAGTGTAAAATCTGGCAAGACAGTTTAGTAAGTTATGTAGCTGGAGTACTCATGGTCCTCTGAAGCACTGAATTCTCAAGGATGCCACCTGCACATACCTATACTCTGTTCCAAGTCCCAGCCTAGCTCTTACCAAGATACAGGTCCTGGTTTGGGGGAATTCTGAAACTTCAAACTTATAGAACTTTCTTCTCTTCTAGTAGGTGCAGTCCTTCCTTAATTTCAACTCATTAAAAAACTTTTATAGTTTAGGGCAGTGGAAAGAAGGTTGGCATCAAATATTTTGATTAAAATAATAATAATAATGGCAATGTAAAGGCCCAGTGGTGGCAGACAGACTTTTGAAAGTAACTTGTAAAGCATTTACCATAGCCTAAAGTTTCACTCTTTGCAGACTTGTGCGTATATATTCTGCTATAGTTTTGCAAATTGTACACAAACAAAAAAGGTGAAATATTTTTATAAAGAAATTGCATTTATAAATGATCAAGAATATAATAAATCTCCACATATAGTTAATTACTACCTGTGTTGTACAACAGTTATCTTCCATTTTAGTTGCTAATAAAGGCTATACGACTCAAAAAAAAAAATGGGTAAAATGTTTTAAAATTTTACACCATGACTAAGTGGGATTTATTCTAGGTGTGCAAGACTGGTTGAACATTCAAAAATCAATTTATGTAATCCATAATGTCAATAACCTAAAAAAGAAAAATCACATGATCATATCAATTGAGGCAGAAAAAGCATTTGTCAAAATCCATTCATGATTAAAAACTCAGTAAACTAGGAATACAGGACTTGATAAAGACTACAAAACCCCACAGCTAATATCAAACTTCATGGTGAGAAATTTGATGTTTTCCCACTAAAGTAAAGTACAAAATAAGGAAATCCCCTCTCACCAATCCTTTTTGACATCATACTAAAAGTTCTAGCTAATGCAATAAGGCAAGAAAAAGAAATAAAGGTTATACAGATAGGGAAGAAAGACATAAAACTGTATTTGTTCACAAATGACATGATCATCTGTGTAGAAAACCTGAAAGAATCAGCAATAAAACCCTTGGAACTAATATGCAATTATTCCAAAATTGCAGAATTACAAGGTTGGTATACAACAGTCAATTACTATTCCATACAACAGCAATGAACAAGTGAAATTTGAAATTAGAACAGTCTTTTCCCTCCTAGGAACATGTCCATGACTTTGTTCCATATTAAGTGTACATCTCCTAAACTCCAAGGATTCCCATGAGACTTGCAACCAGCAATGACCAGTGGCAGCTCATCCCAGGCTAATCCCCTGAACCTTTCTCCAAGGCCTCCTTTTCTCTTCAGTGAGCCAATAGCAGTCCTGCATTGGTTCACTTCTGTCACTGTAACTTTTATTTCTCAGTGAGCCAAAGCAGCCCCACCTAGGTTCTTTCCTGTTGCTTCTTCTATCCTAAGCCCTTCTTTGTTTCACTGTCCCCAGCTTTAATAAATGTACTCTCAAAATAAAAAAAAGCACAATGCCATTTATATCAGCACCCTAAAAATTAAATATTTAGCTCTAAATCTAACAAAATATGTACAAGAGCTGTATGAGAAAAACTATAAAATGAACTAATTTTAAAATGACCAAACAAATAGAGAGATATTCTATATTCATGGATAGGAAGACCCAATATTGCCAATGTCAGTCCTTCTCAACTTGATCTATAGATTCAGTGTAATTCCAATAAAAACCCCAGCAGGGTATTTTGTATATCTCAACAAACTAATTCTAAAATTTATATGGAGAACCAAAAAAATCAAGAATAGTCAACACAATATTGAAGGAGAACAAAGTTAAGGGACTGATACCACTCAACTTCAAGACTACTGTAAACCTATAGTAATCAAGACAGTGTGGCATAGGAGAAAATGAGAGACAAGTAGATGAATGGAGAAGAATAGACACTCCAGAAATAGAGCCACATAAGTAGACAACTGATCTTTGACAGAAGAGTAAGGGCAATACAATGGGACAACAAATGGTGCTGGAAAAACTGCATATCCATGTGTAAAAAGAAAAAAAGAGAGAATCTAGATGCTGACATTTCACCCTTCACAAAAGTTAACTCAAAATGAATCATAGGCCTAAATGTAAAACACAAAATTATAAAACTCTTAGAAGATAACATAAAAAAAGAACACGTGACCTTGGGTATGGTGATGACTTTTTATATACAAACCAAAGACATGATCTATGAAAGAAATGATTGATAAGCTAGACTTCACTAAAATTAAAAACTTTTGCTCTGTGAAAGATAATGTCAAGAGAATGAGAAGCCAAACTTCAGACTGGGAGAAAATGTTTGCAACAGACACATCCATAAAGGACTGTCATCCAAAATATATAAAGAACTCTTAAAACTTAATAATAAGAAAACAAACAATCCAATTAAAAATAGGCTAAAGATCCTAAAAAAAAATAGGCTAAAGACCTTAACAAACATCTCATCAAAGATATACACATGGCAAATAAGCTTCTGAAATTATGCTTCACATCATGTGTTATCAGGGAAATGCAAATTTAAACAACAAGATACCATAGCCCATCTATTAGAATGGTCAATGTCCAGAATGCTGACCACACCAAATGTTGAGCATTGCTTGTGAAATGCTAAATGATACAGCCACTTTGCAATATAGTTGAGCAGTTTCTTATGAAATTAAACGTACTCTTACCATGTGATCCAGCAATTATAGTCCTTGATGTATACCCATAAGAGTTGAAAACTTATATCCACACAAAACCTGCTAGGGATGATTATGACAATTTTATTCATAACTACCAAAAACTTGCAAGCAACCAAGATCTCTTTCAGTAAGTGAATGGATAAATAACTAGTACATATAGATAATGAAATAGTATTCATCGCTAAAATGAAATGATCTACAAAGCCATGAAAAAATTGGTGGAAACTTAAATGCATATTACTAAGTGAAAGAAGCCAATCTGTATGATTCCATCTACAAGACATTCTGGAAAAGGCAGAACTATGAAGACAGTAAAAATATCAATGGTTGCCATCTGTTGGCAGGTGGTGGGGAGATAAATAGGCAGAACAAAAGGATTTTAAGGCAGTGAAAACACTCTGCACAATGGCATAATTATGAATACTTGTCTAAACTCATAAAATGCACAACACCAAGAGTGAACCATAATGTAAATATGGACTTCTGGTGATTGTGATGTCTCAATCACCAGAAGGTTCATCACTTGTAACAAATGTATCCTTCTGGTGGTGAATGTTGATAACGGGGAGGCTATTTATGTGGGAGGCAGGAGGCGTAGGGAAAATCTCTGTACCTTCCCCTCGGTTCTCCTGTGAACCTTAAACTGTTCTTTAAAAAAACTTAATTTTTAAAAATGGACAATATACTCAAATAGGCATTTCTCTAACGAAGACATGTGAATGGCTAGGAGGTATACTAAAATCATCAGGCAAATGCAAATCAAGACCACAATGAGATATTCCTTTGTACCTCCTATAATGGCCATTATAAAAAATAATAATAACAAGTGTTGTAGAAGATGTAAAGAAATAAGAACCATTACATATTGTTGTTGAGAATGTAAAGTGGTATAACCACTACATAAAATAATATGGTGGTTCTTCAAAAAATTAAAAAATAGAACTGCCATCTGATCCAGCAATCCCACTTCTGGGTATTTATCCCAAAGAATTGAAATCAGTATACTCTCATGTTCATTTCAGTATTATTCACAATAGCCAAGTTGTAGAAACAACCTAAATGTCCATAGGTGGATGAATGGAAAAACAAAATGTGGTATATATTATTGTTGTCGGCAGCCGACCGTCTCGAGAGACGATGGTGTAGCTTCTTAAGAGTCTATCTGCACCGCTGAGAATGGCTGTGCAGTCCGACTTGGGAGTGACACAGTATCTGTCTCCTCCCGTGTTGAATCGACATCTTGCGATGACGCTGGAGTGTCCTCTCCAGTGAAACTGAAGCTACAGAGCCTGGGCAGGGTGATATGGAGGGTCTGCTGTTGCCCATGCAGCAGATACCCCCTCTCTTCGCAGCTGAAGGATCCAAGGGAAAGACGGAGTCAATACAGCTTGGCTTCAGGTGCGCCGCAGGAGTTGCCGGTGTTGGCTACAACGTCAAACTGCCTTAGGGACTCCAGCTCCGGATTTTCTGTCGGGGTTTACTCCCTTAGCCTTTCCCCTGAAGAGGTATGCCGCAAGGCAGCGGAGGTTTTTTGGAATCAGAGTTTTCCTTCTCTGATGTGCCCTGACTGGAAGATCGAACCAGTGACACTTAGCTCGTAGAATATTATTCACCCTATAAAAATAAGGAAATCCTACATAATACAACAATATAGATGAACCAAAAGGACATTCATTAAGTGAAATAAACTAGTCACAGAAAGACAAATACTGTGTGATTCCATTTGTATGTGATATCTAAGAGACAAACTCATAGAAGCAGAGAGTAGAATGGTGATTGTCAGGGGCTTCAGGGAGAGAGAAATAGGGTGTTGTTATCCAATGGGTATAAAGTTCCACTTATACAAGATAAGTTAATTATAGAGATCTGCCATACAATATTGTGCCTATAGTTAACAATACTATATTGTACACTTTAAATGTTGTTAAATGGGTAGACCTCATACTAAATATTTTTACAATTAAAAAAGTAATGTATTTATTTAACATACTGCATGTCTTTGGCATTGAACTTATTATATTGAAAATAAGAGTATTAATTAGTTCAAAGTGATAGTGGCTACCTAAGTCATCTATGGGAAGACATAAAGAATGAAAGTACATACAGGGTAGGGCAAAAGTAGGTTTACTGCTGTGAGTATGTGAGACACAGAGTTTATTCTTGTATTATTATTAATTAATTTATTTTTTATATGAACAACTGTAAACCTTATTTGCCACACTCTGTAGCTCATCCAGGGCCAACATGAAAGCAGAGTGCTAGCAGGATAATTCACTGGGGTATACTGGTGGCTAGAAAGAACACAGATACCAGTTATATAGTTCCACCCAAAGGATCCTCCACACTGCACATGCAACATGCTTCACTGAATGAACTAAATTTCTCTCCATCTTGACCTGAGCTGCTCCAATATCTGTCACTTGAACTTGAAATATCAAGGGTCTGCTAATGTGTGGAGGAATCCAACTTGAAGACACCTTCTTTCACTGGACGGGAGACCTTGAGCCAGGAAAGATCTGGAAGGAATTCTCGGGCTGGCTGTGGAACAGAAGGTAACTCAAGCCCTAGAACATTTGGAGGTCAAAATCACCATGTGCTGCAAAGAGGACACTCTTTGTTCTGTCAGGATGGTTCTTGAAGCTTCATGGAAGTAAAGAGGCTGCCTTGGCTTTCCTAAACCTGATCAAGGAAATTTAAGAGCAAACACTGATGCCTCATTAGTTTCTGCTTTATATCTCCCACAGTTAGGAAGAAAGTATCTGCTTTGTAAGCTTCTGTCTTCCCATTCTCTGGAAGGGTCAATGATAAAGGCACTCATTTGTCAGGAATTAGAATGAGCACTCTGCAAACCATAACTACATTTTTTCCCAGTAAGAATTCAAAAAGACTAACACACCATGCAAGATTGTTGTGAAAAACTGAACAATATAATGTATGTAAAGATCCAAGTATGATGCCATGTATTTAGTGTGCGTTCAAGAAATGGCTGCTGTTGTTGAGAAAGTTAGGCTGAAATTCTGGGGCAAAAAAAGAACAGCTCAATGAAAGCTCAGGGAGTTTCACTCTTGTCATTTGTAAAGCGAGATTAATAATAACTTCTTGATTTTTTTCTAGAGTTGGTTATAATTTCCAAGGAATTTAGCTATTCACCAGTCTTTTTTTAATAAATATTTAATCACTGGTCAAATTTTTTGGACAATGTATTCTGAAACATGGAGTGAGGAAGAAGTGATTTGTACATGGACAAAATATACATGTAATTGAAAAAGTAACATCTTCACATTGATAATGTGTTGAAAAAAACATTGAAAATTCATAAAGGTCTATACTGGATTCAGGTACTGATTGATTGTTACATAAAAGGCAGAGAATTCTATAAAGAATGTTATTCCTTTTTAATAGACCATAAGTAGTTTTATTACTGTGCTCTCCACTTGATATTAGGAAAAGAATCCATTTCAATAAAGTCTAATACTTGCAAAGAAATTTTAAGGCTAACTAGCCTTATGTGTTACTAAGGCACCTTTTATTTCCAGTTATTTTGCAAGGCAGCAAGAGTGGAGGAGAGCTATCTTCTAGTTACATGTTTTTTTCACAGAAATGTTGTCTACCCAAGTTTACCCTGCCAAGCTGCTTGCTTCTAATATAATGCAATACATTCTCTTTCGCTCTGAGACCCTTTGGAGACTACAGGCTCTCTTTAGAAACTTTTTTTAGTGCTTTACTTAGGAGCTATAAGTTAAGGATGCTATAAGGTTAATTAACTACTTTCTTTCACATAAACAATGCTGGAACATAGGTATAATATAGCTTCACTTTCCAAATAAGTTGGAGGATTAAACCATAACATACAACAGATATCTCAAATTTTCAATCTATATAAACTGATTACAGGGCAGGCAGGTATATTGTCCTGGGCCCAACCTGTGAGAAACTGAATTATTTTATATAGGGGAAAGAAAGATACTCTATAAATGAACTCTTAATACACAGTAGCCCTTACTTGTTTACAATAACCTTGATTTTTTTGAGGGTAATAGATTCTCAGTCCTCTTACATATCTTTCCTTATCAGCTTCAGAAGAGACTGGACCTCAAATGCCTAAAGTTCTTGGAAAATATGAATTGAGAGAAAGTAACCTCATGAGAAATAAAAAAGCCTAAGCAGCTCTTTGGAGGTGGACAAAAGTGCCAGTTGTTCCTCCAGCTCAGGAGGATGAAGATTGAGCTAGTGTCAACAGAGTTTTGGGGGTCCAGGGCTATAAAGTGTAGCTCTCTGTGCTCTCAAACTCTCCCCAAACTCTCATGTCTCTGAATTCCAATGTAATGGCTATGCCTGATTCATTAAATGAAGAAGTGGTAATGGTGTTGTTCAAAAGGGCATAGGAGCTACAGAGGTGGTTGTAATACAGGTAGGTGCCAGAAACTAAGAGACCAAAATGAATTAATGGAAACCACAGCCTTGTTCTTAGAATGGGAGGCCACCAGTCAGAGCCTGAAACCTGCTTTCTAGTAGGACTGCGTTTGAGTAAAGATGTTTGTCCAGTCTTACACTCTTGGTGGCATACAACTTGATGTGAGTTAGGTCTCCTTGGAGGGGTGTGACCATATTGTCAGTTTCACCACATCTTAGACAACGGAGAAGTTGGAGGCCATAACTTCCCCAATATTTTTTCTCATGACAGTGTTACTTATGCCTATTGAACACCAGGGAAATGGGGTTGTGATAAATAACTTATATGCCTTATTGTACATTCAGAGATTGTTTACCCTGCAAGACACTCTTGGACCATCACAGGGATTTTAAGAATTCAATTAGTATTTCAGGACATGTGATTCTCTTACTGATAAGAATGCTTATGCATTTGCTCACCAAGCTAGAAATCAGGGAGGAACATATATCCAAACTACCTTTTTTTTTTAAAGATTTTATTTATTTATTTATAGAGAGAAGGGGAGGGAGAAAGAGACAGAGAGAAACATCAATGTGTGGTTACCGCTCACACATACCCAACTGGGGACCTGGCCCACAACCCAGGCATGTGCACTGACTGGGAATTGAGCCGGTGACCCTTTGGTTTTCAGGCCGGTACTCAATCCACTGAATCACACCAGCCAGGGCCCTTCATTTACTTTTGATGAAGAAGTCTCATGTGAGATATTTGGACTCATGAAAATTCAGACATCTCAAAAAGTCCAGATAAGTCTGTGTGGGTTAGAACAGCTCTCTTTATCAGATTAGACTCACTCTCTCTCTACCCCCACCCACCACCCCTTCTCCCATAACCCCAAGTCAGGATACTAAGCATTCTCCTTTGAGGACAGTGTCCTGGAATACCTAATTAGATGCTAGCTGTTGGTGTCCATATTCCATTGCCAGGTACCTAGTATAGGTTGGGTTTACTATTTTAAAATAAAACATTGTAATGTTCTTGGACTGCTATGAACACCATTTTTGTTTTCAATATATTTTTTGAGAGTTAGTGGAATAGAGAATGGCACTTTAATGTGTTATTTCTTAAAGCTTTCCCTTCAACCAGGGACCACAAGTCTTATTTTATAGTACATTCCATAAGGTGGGTGTGAGGAGGCCCTATCAAGGATGTCCTGGACTGCCAGCCTCCCTACTTGGGATCCTTTGTGTAGGACCCTCAGAGTTACCCTAGTGGGCTGCACCAGCCCTGGGGCATTGTAATGGACTGTTTAGGCTGAACATTACAGTAGTTAGATGCTGGATATGACCAGTGTTACTCTATAACACATGACCCAATTTGCCATATCTGAACTAATTACCTTTGTTCTGTACTGGATAGATTTGGGACTCCAGGAAGCTCCTTTTTGAGTCCAGGGTAAACTTGGAGTTTATAGAGTTTGAAGCCTAGATCACAGCAAAATTTTATCATTTCCCAAGGAACAACTTTCTGACCCTGACCATTATCAGACTGCTGCCAGGAAAAGAAGTCCAGCCCCAGCAAGCCAGTGGAGTCTAGAACAGCCAACCTTTAATTACTTACTACATTCCCCAAACTTAGTATTTGTGAGAACTGCCTGCTACTAACTTAGGGGTAGACTTGCCAGCACCTGAGTAATATTATGAAGGATTTTAAGAATATTGTGGACTCAGTCATACCTTCCTCAGAAATAGCATGTTGGTCTTAAATTAAAATTTCTGACCTTAAACCTGAATAAATCCTAAAGATAGATTACTATGTTTCTTCAAGATGATGGGAAATCACTTGGAAAGATCTTCATGGGATACCTGGGGCTTACTTTTAGAAATGCCTATTTGTGTTAACATGACTGACATAAGCAAGTTGTGATACATGTGGGTGATAAAGCAAGCAACAGGCATAAATCTAATTGTGTCACTAATTTGTAGATAAATATATTGGTCATTCTCTGCATTAGGAAGTGATATGACCATGTGAATTTCATGTTATCCCTAAATTATATATATATTACATTGTGTACATGTTAATACCTATATGTTTGGGTATATGTACATGTGTATGTACATATATATGTAATGTACTTTCTAGAAGTGTGAATAGATAAATCTAGGTGAGCAGCTGTGAATTAAGTGGTTATAAATCTACTACTTTTATAGTAAATCACTGAGGTATTCTTTAGCAGTGAACATAGTTTTTCACATAATTTTATTATATCCTTTAAAGATAGCATTAATACTAATTAAATATATTCACAAGTAAACTGGGGTTTTTTTCTGGGAGTATTTTGACATCTTTGTTTATGAGACTTGGCAGATAGTAAGTTAGTATTTTCATCTGAATAAACCCATTTAGTATGTACCACAACTTAAAATATAATCTAAACATAAAGCACTTTGGTACTCCATACCATACTTATAACTTAATACCACATCGAATACTATAGCATTTCATAAATTTATTTCTTAAATACAGGTATGACTCTTGGACTTGGTCATGGTTTCCATGTTCACTTTTAGCTACATCCAGGATTTTCGGTTACTTATTATTTCCCTCCATCAGTCTCTACTGGCAATAACACTTGGTGTTCAGATAGCACCATTTGTAATAATCCAAAGTAATGCAGAGACATGATTCACATACCCTCCCACTGTCTGTGAGAAAGCAGCTCACAGAGTCTATATAAGGTGACCCTGAGACTCTGCAGTGACAGAGCCAAGGCAATGGCAGGACAGAAATCGCCATGCCCCATGGTAAGGGGACTACACCCAAAGCCTGGGTTTCACACAAGTCAAGGGCCTAATGGAGTACCCAGCTTGGAAGCCCCGACGGCACTCTCTTTGACCAGCCAGGCCCTTAAACACCAAAGTGTGACCTCTGAGTATTCATCTTTGAAGGGAGCAGAGATGCCACAGTGAAGTGCCATTTGCTTGCACCTGACTAGACACAGCATAAGCCAGGATGAAGATCCCATGAAGAGGAAACTATGGAACCAACAGCCACTTTATCATTTATGTGGCATTTAACACCTGTCACCATCCCATGTTCCTGTCTGTCTGATAACAGGACTGCTTTTGATGTTTGCTTGGCTGCCCTTGTCTCCTCAGCAGGTAGGAAAGCTGCATGCATTCCCCAACCCCCCAGAAACCAGCTTCTAACCATCATCTCTTTTCTCAACAAGCTAAACAACAACAGTTTAAATTACTTTGAAACTTTAATTACAGGTACTTTTCCACTTAACATTTGAAAGTTTGGATTCTCTCCTTTTTTGCACAAAGACTGTCAAGATGCTTAAGCTAAACTGTGTGTCTTTTTCCTATGTACATATCTACACCCAAGTCTCTTCTTTATTAATAAAAGGTGTCTTGGTCACAGTCCCAAACCAACTCTGCACTGGATTCCAGATTGTAAAACTCAGAGAGGAAACAGTTTCAAAAGAGGACAGGAAGCAACCACAATAAAAAGCTGTAGCTTGATATTCATTTCTTCTAAGTCCAACTCAGAAACAATAATTAAGAGGAAGAAGAGGACCTAGCTTTCACCCTGCTCCCTCTACCAAACACACTAGCCCTAAACACTCTGTGGTCTTAAAGTGCAATTACTATTGTGAAGGCACCCAGGCCAGGGATCCAACTGGACAGAGTTCAAAGCAGAAACTTCAAACAGTGCTGTTCATGACTCAGACTGGGAGGGAGGGGGCGAGGTGGAGGAGAAAAAGCACGACAGTTCTCGGGCACTCAAGTGCATCGAAAGAAGAGTCCTCATTTTTCATAAGGAAAAAACTTAAATTGTAAGGAAACTTGGAAATTGGAAAAAATAATAACTTTAACAAAATTTCTATCTGAGGACATTCCAGTGCAGCAGAGTCAAAAGGCAGGGGAGTGCAGCAAAGAACCAGGAACAAGTGCTCCTCCTAGGTGCCCGGCTCCCATACTGTTGAGCCTTGTGGTCCTCAGCGAAGTCCTCGGGCCGGGGCACAGAGGAAGCACATTGGACTAAGGGCATCTGGTAGGATGTGGCTCTCTTCTCAGGCCTATCTGGACTAGACCCGTCACTGGGCCTCTGGCCATTGAACAACAGGTAGCGGCCACGGGTGTCTTGTTCCATTTTGAAGATCTCGTATTCCGTGTGAGGTAGTTTGATTCCAAGTGCCACACAGCCATTGGTATGGGTCACATCCTGCTGGATGCCCACCTGCCAGGAGCCCTCAGCCCCACATTCATTTCCATTGAAGACGTTGAGGAGCGAGGCAGTGGCTGCATCCATTGGAGTGACCTTCATGTGATTCACTGCAAAGGAGAGAGGACAGTTCTGTGACTCTAGGGGAGTGAGCGTACAGTGCAGAAAGCCCACGAGCACCTGCTGGCAGCACTCAATCTCCACAAGGCTTTCTGATCTAAAACCAAGCCTGATACACATCCACTTAACTGCAGCCTGAGTAAAAAAAGCATTCTCAGGTGGAAAGATCAACATGTTGCTCTCAGTGACAATTATACCAGATTTGTGTGACCCAAAAACCTACTACATTTAGCATATGAACGCTGAGCCCAGGTTGCAACTGATTGCAATTGTCTTTAGTGACACTGGAATTTGGTTTATTAAGAAAAAATTTTAAGGTTTTAAAATAGATTTGGTGTCAAACACCTATACTAGTTAGAAGTCTTGCAAATTAATACTGGCCCATAAATCAGGCAACTAAAATAAATTAGGTTGCAAGCAAGAAAAATGAGTAAATATATTAAATATAAACCCCAGCATTTATAGAGGATGTCTTTTGAAGGCCCTCCAAGGAGACTGCATTCTGTGTATATAAGAGAGCTTTGGGGTGAAATCAGACAAATATGGCCATTATCTCAGCTACAGCTATCAAAGGGCCATTCATGGAGAAAATCTTCCTTTCCTAAGAAGAGGGCTACCATGCCCTATGACTTACCAGGGTTATCAGTAATACTTTATACTAAATAGACTGAACCATGAAATGCTATCCTTAAAGTGGTCATACTTGGGTGTCCAGATTGTCCCTCTTTGCTGTGACAGGGCTGACACCATCTTACAAAGATGTACAAACTTAAAAAAAAACAAACCTAGATATAGAGACCAAAAGACCTCCCTTCCTGATAATAGCCCAGTAAATCTAATTCCTTACCTTTTTCACTCATCAGGCACCCTAAACCTCCCACCTTAGAGCATGTGACAAGTTCCCCGAGTAGGACAAACTCAGCATTGGAAATGATAGCCGAGTTCCTGACATGTAACTAACACCTGCTCTTTATTGCCCACTAAAGAAAGCACAATGCATATAGGAAGTGTGATATTATCACGGAAGTAGCTCAGAATATGCCGTAAGCTTCCCACAGGAAAGGAAACACCCAGACTTGATATCATTTCTAGTCACATACTCCTAGGCCACATCTGACATCATACACAGTGCTATGGGCTTCCTGGCACCATGGCCTGCAGGTTGAGCAGCCCACCCTGGCTGGCAGATAGGAGCTCAGACGCTGTTGTAAATGACAATCTTGGAGCAAAAAGTGTACCCTATTCTCTTCTCTAACATCTCTAGCAGAAAAGAGGCCCTTTCCCTTAGGGTCTGTCTCAAGAAAAGTCACAAAACTACTCAGTCTCTCTCACCAATTAGTCTTTTACACTGGAGTTTGAGGCAGGAGACCTACCTTTGAATACAAACTCGGTTCCTCCCATCACCCTGGAGGAGTGTACGCCCCGGCTGTAACGGCCCTTGGCATAGATGGTGAAGGTGGGGTGCTTGCAGACAGGGTCGGAGTAGTGGTAGTAATGCCCTTCCCAGGTGTTATTGTTGTCATGGAAGATGAAGTGGCGTGTGAGGAAGAGGACTTCGGGCCGCACCTCACAGCGCTGGCTCACCCATTCACCATGTAGGCCCACAGTCAGGTCAGCCTTGGGGGGCAGGAGGGGAGGGTGATGCTCATCTGACCGGTGGATGATACGACAGGCTATGCAGGCATGGTCGTGGTTCTGCAGTCACAAGACAAACACAAGGAGAGATCTGTCTTCATGAGAGAGCATTGTATGTCTGCTTTGTGCAAATGGTGATCACCAGAGTGGGGGTGTGTGTGTGTGTGAAGCACCTGAGCACCATCACTTGTGACCTGGGTACCCAAGAAGCACCTGGAGCCATTCTATAAGTCACAGATGGGGTGTGTGTTGGTGCATGTGTATGTGTGCTCACAAGTGCATATGCGTTTGGCTGACATTAGAAACTTAACCTAAATATTTCATAGAGATATGGACTCTCTTTAGAGTCCTATTACATTTTCAGACCACATGTGCTAGACACTTTTAAAAAGAAGGATTAGTAGCACCTCATACCCATTAGGATGGCTACTATAAAAAAATAAAAAATAAATAAAATAAAAACAGAAAATAACAGTATTGAAAAGGATGTGGAAAAATTGGAATCCTTGTGCAAACTCTGCTGGTGGGAATATAAAGTATTGCAGCTGCTATGAAAAAGAATTACTACATAATCCAGTAGTTCCACTTCTGATTTATATCCAACAGAGTTTGAACCCAGGATCTCAAAGAGATATTTTTTCACCCATGTTCATAGCTATCATTCACTATAGCTAAAACATGGAAAACCAATGTACATTGACAGGTGAAAAGATAAACAAAATGTGGTATACTCATACAATGAAATACTATTCAATCTCAAAAAGAGAAGAAAATTCTGACACATGCTACAACATGGATGAACCCTGAGGATGTTATGCCAAGTGAAATAAGCCAGAAACAAAAGGACAAATAACTGTGGTTTCACGTATACAAGGGGCCTAGAGTAGTCAGATTCATAGGGATAAATAGAATGGTGGCTGTCAGGGGGTAGGGGAGGGGAAATAGGGAATTAGTGTTCAATGAGCACAGTTTCAGCTGGAGATCAATGACAATGTTCTGTGGGTGGATGATGGTGATGGTTGCATATGAATGTACTTAATACCACTAAACTGTGCACTTAAAAATGGTTAAGATGATAAATTTTATGTTATGTATATTTCACCACAATTAGATTTTTTTCATTAAAAACAATTAGGAGACACAAAAATGTTTTTGAAAAAGGACAGCATTCCAATTGCTGTGGATGAGAAAGGGAGCTGTCTAGTAAAGAAGGGTGTGAAGGTGAAGGCCAGAAGGAAGGCAAGAGCAGAGCCTTAGAAGTTGCCACACACACCTGTCATCCATTTGTGTCTGCTGGCCTCAGGGTTTAGAAGGTTTATAGGGCTCTTAATATGCTTCCTGCTTTATAGCTTTAAGCCATTTAATGAGTGCAGGATAGCTGTGGCTCTTTCAGAAGCTCCCCTCTTGCTGAGTTTGCTTATAACCCTGGAACAGGGCTCTTTAGGTTTGTGGCTAGAAAACCGATTAGTAGGATGGCCAGACACGGTCCGCTATATAAATGCTGGTGGCCCGGAGGACTCAGAGGTTACATAAAAAGCCAAAGTCTGGAGGGCAGGAGAGCTGGGTTATTGACCATACCTGCTGGCCTCAGGGTTTAGAAGGTTTATAGGGCTCTTAATATGCTTCCTGCTTTATAGCTTTAAGCCATTTAATGAGTGCAGGATAGCTGTGGCTCTTTCTGGCCTAAGTCACAGATACCAGGGCCTCCTGGCCTGGATGTGGGGACCATCTCTCTGCTATAATCCCTCCCACACAGGGAGCTGTAAAGTCAGCTGGCCTCACAGGTACTGGCCATACTAGAAACACAATCAAATCTGATCAATGCTATGGCGGTGGGGTGACTGTTGAGGCTCAGCATTCAGGTGAACAGCCCATGGACTCCAGCCCCTGCACTCCCCTGCCCAGGGGCTCATGAGGTACAGCAGCTTGCCAACAGGTGGGTGCTGTGGGCAGGCAGGTGCATGATTTTTTCTAGAAGTCAGGATTCCAAACCTCAAAGTTCTTTTCATCTCCAGCACTGAATTAATGTGATGTTGCTATGACTGCTGTTCAGTTAAATGCCTGGCCATCTCAGAGTGAGACAGCAGTGGAGGAGAGGGTCTCCCAGCTGCCAGCCCTCTACATTCTCCTCCAAGGAGAACTCAACACTCACTCACTCGTTGCTGTGTTCATTAGATGGGCCTACCTAGAGTTGTACATCATGAGAGAGAAGGGTTCCTTTATTAATACTGTTTGCAGCTTGTAGACAAGGAGATCATGTGGATAGCCACAGAGTGAGATAAAGGCAGAGGACTTGCTGTCCTGGGTCCCAATGCATATGTGGGCCTTATGGTTTCCTATAAAGGGCTCTGCAGGTTGCAGGAGTAGCTGGTTAGCGAGCTGTTGTCTGAAATCAATAGTGAGGAAACAAAGAGCGAACATCAGCATACAGCCATGCTTAAATGCCCAGAAAGAGACAGCTTCAGCCAGGTCCTGAGAGCCAGTCCCCAGGCCTAAGCTTTCAGCAGAGACTGTTGCTTAGCAGCTGGTGACCTGGGGCAAGTTATTTATCTCTTCAAATTTCAATATCCTTATATATAAAATGGGGATTGTTATACTTACTAGCATAACTGCTGCAAGAAATGAGTGACAGATTAAGGTGGTTCCCACTCAGTGCACCCAGAACCACTGTGAGGTGAGGTTTCTTAGAGTGGTGAAGCAGGGGTGGGAACACATGCATGTAGAGCACTTCACAGGAAAACTAAATAAATGGCATGCCCTACACTATATGTGCCACTATCATTCAAATGCACATTAGGATGAATAAGATACACATTTAGTTAAAAGAAAGCATCACCAAATTCAGTAATTTTACCATCAAGTATTTTCTTAGTAAACTACCAGGAGGTGAAAGTCCCTAGTAGGTTTTTTGTCCCTGGGAGTTCTGATACTCTAAATCTGAGATGGGAAGTTAATAGGACTTACGTTTAACATCTCATTAGCTCCTGCACCCAGGAAGCAGCCCCTTAACTGCTAGCAAACATTGTTATGATCAGCATTATTTATCAAACTGCACCTGCTGTCCCTGCTCCCCTATCTCAGTTCTGTATGGTCTGAGTAAAGTCAGCCCAGTACTCAGAGTCAAATATCTGAGATCTCATGGACAGGAAAGAGGTGTTCTTGTGCTGATGCCTATTAACAAGGACAATGAGCTCTGCAGGAGATGGCCGTGGAAAGAGAGAATGCTCTAGGAGCACATGCCAGGCAGCTTCCAAATCACCCACCAGAGGTCCACGCCATTCCACTTGCAGCTCCCCAGCTGGCAACTTGCTAACTGATCCTCTACCTGCTTACTGAGCAGATCCTAAACAGCCCAAGCGAACTGCCTGTTTACTTAAACACCAACCCAGCCTCTACCTCCCCTTCCTCCTATTCCCAACTTGCTTTGCTGTCATTTGGGAATTTTAAAAACATCAACTGTGTCCACTTCACTTTTGGCCATTCGAAAATGGTGTGAGTCTCAATCCCTGAAAAGATTTGTTTATTTCTTCCAATGCCAATATTAATTCAGAAACTTCCCAGTAGTTTCTTAGATCAGAAAAGGAACAGGCTTGGTGAGGGAATGTGGGCACAGATGTCAGGTCTAAGTTCTTCTAGAAAGATGCCACACCTAGCATGGTAACATCTGGTGTTCATATGGTGCTTTTAAGAACAACAGGCCAGGGCTCTTGAGACGAGAACCTGGCTGAACTGTAGTCAGTTCAGGTTAATGATGGTCTTGGGCTGAAGCATTTCAGCTTTCCAGCTAAGAAAAGCACATCAGGTCGTTTTGGGGAAACTTGCCATCCATCAGTTGGGTCTGTGAGAATTTAGGGAGGGTATGGGAGGCCCTTAGGTATTGGTCTTACCAAATTTCTAAACTACTTATATATTTTTTATTGTGCTAAAATAAACATAATGTAAAACTTACCATCTTAACCACCTTATGTGTATTGTTCAGTGGTACTGAGTGCATTCACATTGTTTGGCAACCACCACCACCATCCATCTCCAGAACTTCTTCATCTTTCCAAGCTAACTCTTAGTACCCATTGAACAGTAACTTCCCCTTCCTCCTCCCAACCCAGCCCTAGACAACCACCATTCTACTTTCTGTCTCTATGACTTTGACTACTCTACGTACTCATATAAGTGGAATCGTACAGTATTTGTCCTTTTTGTGACTGGCTTATTTCACTTAGTATAATGTCCTCAAGGTTCAATCTATGTTGTAGCATGTGTCAGAATTGCCTTCTTTTTTAAGGCTGAATAGTATTCACATTGTTTATTCATTTATCTGGTGATGGGCACGTGGGTTACTTTTACTTTTTGGCTATTGTACGTTAGTATTATAGTATTACAGTAATAATTATAATAATACTATGAGCATGGATATACAATTTATTCCAAACCCTGCTTTCAATTCTTTTGGATATAGACCCAGAAGTGGAATTGCTGGATTATATGGTAATTCTGTTTAACTTTTTGAGGAACAACCATGCTGTTTTCTACTGCAGCTGCATTGCTTTACATTTCTACCAGCAATGTACCAGTGTTTTAATTTCTCTACATTCTCACCAACAATTGTTATTTTTTTCTCTAATAGTCATTCTAGTGGGTATAAGGAGGTATCATTTGCTTTACATTTTCCTAATAATTAGTAATGTTGACCATCTTTAAGGTGCTTATGGATGATTTGTGTATCTTCTTTGGAGAAGTGTCTATTACAGTCCCTTGCTCAGTTTTTAATAGAATTTATTTTTTTAGTTGACCAGTTACTTTTTAAAATAACTCTTTTGCTGGCATTAAGAAACCAAAGATACCATAAACAAGGAGGAACTTTTGGACCCTCTGTGGATACTGTCAACAAGGGGGCAGCTTAGCTATGGTTGGATAAGGGGAATACCTCTCTATTTTGTAGACAGATTTTTAAAAAATTTAATTTGTGCTCTTAATCCCTTAGATTGAATAAAAACCAAAATACCTATAGAAACAGCTACGGGAAGAAGTCAAAGCCTATATATTGTATTAGCTCTAGTGTTTCTCTTTTCAAAGATGCTGTTCTTAAATAGTAGCCTTTCAAGGTTAATAAAAGGGAAGACTTTTTCAACATGAAGACTAATTTGTACTATGAAATATCATCTGTTTTATGAAGTTACTCTCTTTCTTTTTTGGACCATGTTTTAACAAATGATTCTCATCTGGGCTTCCACATTATTCCCCTCCCCCTGAAACTGAGAAAGGGCCTATTTTAAAGTCACAAAACCTCCGAAGATTGAAACACAACATGTTTCCTTGTTCCTATTCTTTACACCAACTATAAAAAGCTTTAATTCCAAAGACGGAGGGAAGAGAAAAGATTCTTATACAATTAATCTCTTGAAGAAAAAAAATGCACACTTATTCTAAAAATGAAAAATCAACCTTAAACTTTATAAGTGAGCAGTGCTCTAGGCAGAATGGGGTTTTGTCCACTCTACTTTACAATTCCTGTCCAGAGTCTGTTAACACATTAAATAACTGCAGGTTGCATGGACAGGGCATTTGATTCTGAGAAAGTTCAAGTACATTGCCTCCTTATCTTTACAACCTCCCAGAGACCATAGGTACACTTTACAAATGAGTCCAGCAAGGCACAGAGGGAGAATAACATGGCTCAGGTGACTTTATAAGCCAAAAGTAGAAACTGGAACATAATTTGGTCTTGGGGCTTGCTGAGAGCTATTTCTGTCCCCCGGCTGCCTCAGTGGCTGAAGGTCCTGCAAAGAATACCTCTCCCCATGAAGGGCTCCGGTCCCTGGAAAAGGCTTCCTCTGTTGGATGACTGATAGGGATTCTCCAGGCATTCTCCCATTCTCTGCCAGTATTCATTTCTGGAGAGTTGGTTCGTCAACATTTGCTGACAGTATTCACTTGTTTCCAGTATCTTCCCAGAATGGAAGAAATTATTTGATATGATCTTGCTGTGAATAGACCAACTAGAGAAACAGGCTGAATAAAACATTTCTTGGGCTAAAAGTTTTGTTCAAGGGAGAGGAGAAATAGGAATAGATGATGAAAAGTTCCTTTCATAGAATTTGTTCCACGCAATAAAAAACACATTAATGCGTCTCAGGAAGAAGCCTGCCATAACCAATGATTGATGCTGACAACTTTTTACAACTGCTTTCACCATGTCTTTGATTAAATTTCTACTATAGGTATTCCTACACATATGTCCTTTCCAGATTTTCTCCATTTCATTTTAAGTTCTTTAAGGCCAAGACTAATGTGCTTTCTCTTTGTCTTATTTCCCATGACATCTAGGAGAGTGCAGAGGGTATAATAAAGGTTCTAAACTGAATGGCTGATTTAAAATATCACTGGATATTTTAAAATATGAATAGAGTAAGGCTGCATTTATCACAAATTATGACAGCAGAACTGCCTGGTGATAGGGGCCTCTTGGGGTGCTTCTCAGATCTGGGATCCTGAGAATTTATGATCTCAGGCTCATTTTGATCACCTAAAGGGTTCATGATGATTCCATACCCTGAAGGAAGTGGGGTGAATAGCCATGGTCATACATGTTGAGTCTCTTTAAGTATATTTTGAGGTGCCACTGCTGGGAACAGGCTGTCTGTCTGCCTGGGACAGCAACACTACATTTCCAGAAATGGGTTGTCTAAGAAGTTTAGACTCTAAGACATTAGCTCACAAAGGTCATTCTTATTTTATGTTATCAGAAAATCACATAAAAGATAACTTTGCCTCCACCATGCCTATACATACACACTATGTATACATTCAACAGCTAGATAAAAAGAACCCTAATTACTTGGTTCCTTAATAGAAATGACTTTAAAATGGTTTCATGAAGAAAAACTTTATTTACTTTTTACTTGTTTCTTTTCTTAATTTAAATTAATTTAAGTAAAGTAGACTCATCTTAATAATTAAATTTGCTGTAAGTGCAGTGGACCCCTCAGTTGGACCCATTTCTCCTCATCCTCTTCCCCCAGTGTGTAGCCAGTACTACCACACGATAGGGACTTAATACCAACTTTCTGAATGGCTGACTTCTTGCTTGCTCAGGTTTTCACTCTGTCCTCTCAGCTTTTTTGCCTTTTAAGGGATGAAATGTTTACCACTTGTATTGTCCCTGACAACAACTATTTCCTGGTCTGCTAAGTTCTTAAAGAAAGCAACTGTGGGAGGATCCAAGATGGCGGAGGAGTAAATGGAAGCTACACTAACCTCCTCCCAGGACCAGTCTGGGTTTACAACTTAATTTTGGAGAAATCATCTGGAACAACCAACGAACACTAGCTGGAAAGAAGTCTTATAACCACGGAGAGACAGAAAAGGCCGCTACATCACAACGTGACCGGTAGGGAGTGCGGAGACGCGGAAGGGCTGGCTGGGCTCACATGGGTGGCAGCTGAAGGGACTGAGAAACAGCTCAGCAGCCGGGGATTCCCCCTGAGAAGGGCAGGGTCTAAACCCCCAGCTGGGCTTCCCAGCCTACAGCAACAGAGTGGAAAGTAAAACAGTATCAGCTGTGAAAAGCGAAAAGCCACAGGGTTTCTTGCTAGCCGGAGAGAAACAGCAGTAGAAAAAGAGCTCTTAAGTGGATCACATACGAAAATATTTTGGCCACCACTTACCCTGGGCTCAAGCAGAGGGAAGGCAGAGAGGACTGGAGACACTTGGGGAGAGTTTGGCACGGTGGCTTTGAGGGAAGAACTGGAGGAGCAGCCGACTGGGTCCCAGTGCTGACTCATCCCCAGTACTGCGGGTAGACCATTCCCCTCCAAGTGGCGTCAGCCTGAGGGGAAGCAAAAGCCCTGCCGACGGGAATTAAGCTGCCACACCCACAGTCCTTAAGCCTGACAGCTAATCACAGATTGAATAGATTAACAATCAAAGAAGACAGACAACAGCAGTAGATCCCTGGAAGTCTCCAACAGGCTGCCTAGGGCCAGACTGGTACATGATCTGACGCCACCAGAGGCAGATCCAGGAAGTGCAGATCATTCTAGGAAGCACCAACAAACAATAGGAATCAAAAAAATGGGGAGACAGAGAAACAACCTCCCATCAAAAGGAAAGGTAGAATCCCCAGAAAGAGTGCTAAATGAAATAGAGGGGAGCGAACTATCAGATATGGAATTCAAAACATGGATTATGGAGAAGCTGAATGAGCTCAGCGGAAACTTCAAAGAACTCCAGAAAAACTACAAGGAACTCACAGAAAATTACGTGAGCATGAAAAAGGACATAGAAGCTATCAATAAGAGCCAGGAGGAAATGAAGAATACGATCTCTGAATTGAAGAACACAGTAGAAGGAATTAAAAGCAGGCTAGAGGAAGCAGAAGATCGGATCAGCGAGCTGGAGGACAACCTACACAAAAACTCCCAGACAATGCAACAAAATGAAAAAAGACTGAACAAGACTGAAGAGGTTCTAAGACAGCTGCAGGACAACATGAAACGTAATAATATCCGTATCATAGGAATTCCAGAAGGAGAAGAAGAAGAGCAAGGGATAGAAAACCTCTTTGAAAAACTAATGACAAAAAACTTCCCTAACATGACGAGAGAAAGAGTCACGCAAGTCCAGGAAGCACAGAGGGTCCCAATGAAGATGAACCCCAACAGGCCCACCTCAAGACACATCATAATTAAAATGGCAACATTCAAAGACAAAGAGAGGATCCTAAAAGCAGCAAGAGAAAAACAACTAATAACATACAAGGGTACTCCAATAAGGCTATCATCAGATTTCTCAGCAGAAACACTACAAGCCAGAAGGGAATGGCAAAAAATATTCCAAGCAATGAAAAACAAAGGTCTACAACCTAGAATACTATACCCAGCAAAACTCTCATTCAAAATGGAGGGTGAAATAAGGAGCTTCCAAGACAAAAGAAGGCTAAAAGAATACATCTCCACCAAACCAGCAATGCAAGAGATGCTAAAGGGTCTGCTCTAAGAAGATAAAGAAACAGAGAGAGACAGAGAAGAACACAAGTACAAAGGGGAAAAATGACAGTGAATAAGTACTTATCGGTAATAACCTTAAATGTAAATGCATTAAATGCTCCAATTAAAAGACATAGGGTAGCTGAATGGATTAGAAAGAATGACCCACATATATGCTGTCTACAAGAGACCCACCTTAGAACAAAAGATCTACACAGACTGAAAGTAAAGGGATGGAAAAAAGTATTTCAAGCAAATGGGCATGGGAATGACTGGGAATGACTTTCAAAGGTAATAAAAGCCCGCGAAATAAAAGGCCTGCTGCCATGGTTGGTTGTGCGGTCCACAGCAATCTCTCCAGGGAAAGAATGAAGGTTGTTTTCCTGAAAGATGGCTAGAAGGGACCTTAAGGCACAATGGAAAACCAGAAAGACTTGGAAAGGACAGGTGTGTACAGGCAAGGATGAATGCCAGGTATGTGGCCCAGCTTCTGTGCCCTGAAGAGCAGACTGAGGGCCACCCTAAATGTTCCTTGGGTAAGTTCCAGCAAAACAGAACTAAAGATCATAAGTGATCATTTGCTGCTCTTGTTATGTTTATGCAAACGAACAGGATAAATTAAAAATGGACTTAATGTAGCCCCTTTAAAGACAAGGAGAGTAATCTTAGGGAGAAAAATCATTACTCAAGGAAAATCACAATGATCAGTGGCAGACTGTAAAGTAGGGCAGCTAACCGTCTTAAAAGTTTCTTCTCACTTAAAAAATGGTTTCACTTGAAAATTAAACCATATCTGTGATATCACCAAAGAGATTCAAGTTGCAGGCAAGTAGAATGTCAAGTGCCTTGCAACTGGATGTCTTCCCAATAAGACAGTCTTACAGATTTAGAGACTTGTTTGTTGGCTATGTTACATAAATTAACATGTGTTTTCTGTTTTCAAAGGGCATAAGCCTATGACCGCATTACCTCAGTGATTGTCTGTACGCAAAAGGCTCACTTAATCCTCTCTGCAGCGCTGCCTCCTGAGACTCAACGGTTTGGCTGAACTAAATGGCTGGGTTGATGAAGAATAGGGTGGTCTGTGGGCTTCACTTTAAAACTGAATTCTCTTTTCTATCCTAATGGCTTGGACAGAAAGGGCCCAGAGGTCTGAGAAGGGGGAAACATAAACTATTTCCCTCAGCCCAAACTAAATATAATGGGCAAAAGGGTTTTGGACAGGCGAGATGTGCCTAGCACACCTTCCTCCAAAGAAGCCCCCCCCACCTTTTTTTTTTCTCCTAATGTGGAACATTGAAAAATTAATCCCTGCCTTTTGTCACCTAGTAGTTATGGATTGAATGATGCTTTTTAACCCTTTTTGCCAAATCTGTTCCCCCCAGAACACAACAAGGATGCCAACCTGCTAAACCAAGCACGCCGTTGTCCGGAGACAGCCAACTGACCTGGAGTCTGCACAATCCTTCCCCATGTGGGAAGGCCACCCTCCCCTCCACACCCCCACTATTATTAGGGATTTCTGGACCCAAGGGTAGGTAGGACGACGACCATGTCCAGCTTGAAGCAGCTAGAGGAGCTTGAGACCTTCGCCCATTGTCCTTTACAAGATTACAAAGGGTCTTAATATCTGAGAGGGAGGGATAGTTATTTTTTACGAACCATGGGTACGGACTTGGGGGGGGATGCTGGGGGAGGGAGATACTGGGTGGAGGGGAGTAAAGGGGAAAAAATTGGAACTACTGTAACAACATAATCAATAAAATATACTTTAAAAAAAAAAAGAAAGCAACTGTGCATGCATGTTTATCTGCTGAAACACTGTGGAGTCAAGAAATATAAGAAACTGTTTCTGCAATAAAAGTAGATGCCAGCATCTGTGTAGTGCAACAATCATGTGGCACTCTATACCTGACCCACATAAAATGTCCACACGAGCAAGTCTTTCATAGTTAAAATCCCATCATTCAATCTCAATTTCAGACAACATGCAATATTTGCCACCTTCGAGTTTAAACACCCAGTCTCAGTGAGCAAAACCACCCTTTTCTTTAGGAATCAACCTTAACGTAAGGGGGGAACCTAAGACCGTTTTAGGTCATGACTCCCTAAACCTCCTGGTCCTCTACTGTCTCTTCCGCCTCCCATTACCTCAGCAAAGCCCCCTCCTTTCCCTACACTGGCAGAAAAAGAAGGGACAGGAATTCTTCTATGAGCACCTGACTCCTTCTGCTCTTAACTCCTGCGACATCCACTCACCCTCCCACCTGGGAGTCACACCCAGCACACACCTAGGGAGAGACCCCTCTCTGCTGCAGATCTTTCTCCTGGAGCTGGACTGAAAAGTCCGCACCCATGGCTACCTGGTCCAAAGTCCCTCTGATGTCATTGATATCAGAAAGTCTCACAGTTAATCTGTATTTTTCCACATACCCTGAAAAGACTTAGAAAGGCAAGATTCCTTATAAACAAATGCTTGTTCCTTCAATCTAAAGGTTTCTACAAATTTAGGAAAGTGCACAAGAAATTTTCACTTACACTGCCCAGCTACTCTTAAAGACATTTGATGCTTTCCTCCCTCTGACGTACAGTCCCACTGCTCTAAGTGTGCTGGAGCAGAATATTTAAGATACATAGCTTGGGGAAAGCTCTCTGGTTTTCTGACAAACACTTTTATTTACAACTCTTTGGCTAAATCAGGGCAGGATTTTGGAGAAAGACCAATTCCACTTTCTAATGAGTCTGATACTGAGGCTTTGGCATTGCCAATGACCCCAGCAATCATTTGCTTTTAATTACATTTTGATTCTACCTCAGGAAGATATGTACCTTGATAACCCTTCAACTGTGCAAGAATCGAGGTAGAGAGTAATGGCTGCTCAAATGTTAAACTCAGTTCAGGCAAAGCATCTTTTCTCAGGGTTATTTTAGGTGGCCTTCATTTTTTTAAATAAAGAGTGGCCAATTTCATCCTGAGAGAATCCTTCCAGCACACCTGATTTTCTTCAAACCTAATTTATTTGCCAAAGGACTTTGAATATCACAGCAAAGCTGTATAAAACTTAGAAAAACAAGATGATTTAACAATTCTATTTTTACATGGTGTCCCATTTCCAGAGGGGTTGAGACTAGTAGTTTCAAACTCAATTTAGCATTTAAACTAATTTTCAGTCAGGTCTCTGTGGACTAGCAATTAGAGAGGGCAAGGAGTTCAAAAGGGTGGGGTCATGTGGTCTTTCCAGATGCACTCTTAGCCCCCGTCCTTCCTGCAGACCCAGTGGGAAGGGAGTACCTGGGGCTTTGCTTTTCGTGTCTGGAAAGGCACCAAGGGCCAAGTCCATTTATTCCTTCTCATAGCTGTCCTGGGGAAGGATCTAAAAACTTCCTGAAGACTCCGCTGCACACTGCAGGCCAAGATGTACAATGCCAAGGACAACAAGAGAAGAACGAGCCCTTTCAGCTCCCAGAGCCACACAGAGCTCGGGGCCTGGTCTCCGAAGGACCCCCTTCCCAGCTGGCAGTCCATGCTGGGCCCTGGATGCCTGCCTGCATCCTTCTCCTCCCAGCTCTGCTGCCATCTCTGTCTGTGGTCACAGCACTCTGAGCCCTGGAGTCCTTACTTTTAAAAATGTATTCTGATTTTGTGTGGTGATTGTATTTAGGTAATTTAAGATCATGGCACAAATTTCAAAAGGTACAAAAAAGTATACAGTGATAAGTTCTGTCTGTCCCCCAGTTACTCAGTCTACCTCCTCAGAAGCAACTGTTACACTTCCTATGCACCTTTGTAAGCTTATCTTCTTTTATGATTAGTTTTACACCATGGTATCATACTTTTCTGTACCTTCCTTTTTTTTTTTCTTTAATGGTACATCTTGGATAATATCTCTTGAATGAGGGAATCAGACCTGGGGTTTAAAGAGTTTACTTCTTAAGAAACTGGGTAAATGTTCCCAAACTGCCTTATCAGAGGAGGGGAGAAGGTGGGAGGGCAGGGTTTCTAGCCAGGCATCATAAAACACTTTGATGTCCTGGGCCAGCTATCACTCTCTTTCCTCTAGGAGCCACTTGCCCAGAATGGTTACTTACTCCAGGCCAGGGGAGAAGGGAGCTTTGGTGAGGGGCCCTTTCCAGATGTAGACAGCACTCTGCACATTAACCCAATCAAATCTTCTATTTTTACCATTTTATAAAAAAGAACAACTAACACTCCAAAAGGTCAGGTAATACTACTATGCCCCACAGCTGACAACAAGAGAATTGGGTTCCAGGATTTGCTACCCTCTCCAGGTTCATACTCTTGCCAAGTTATCCAGATAATGTTTAAAAAAAAAAAACAAAAAAACTCTTCAATCATTTTTTGTTTATAAAAATTCTAAGAATGTCGGCCTAACCACTCTCATCCTTAATTCTCCACACCAAAGTTAATAACTCACTTTTAAGACATTTTTCCTCCCAGAACCACAACTGATTGTCTTTGCTCTCCCCAAAACCAGGCTCTATTTAGTGAAGGATGCTGACCAGTAGAACTCCCTCCTCCAGGCCCAGGGGAGGGAGTGAGGGAGGAGGCATCATCTGTAGTTACAAGTCTTAGGAATATTGATTTTACCTTTTAGACTTTCTGACAAGCCATGCCATCAGAAGTACAACAGTGAATTTAAGGGAGAAGAGAGAGGAGTGGGAACTCAAAATGATCATAATAATACTTTTTCTTAGAGTTCTAAAAAGAACTTGAGCTCAAAGACCCTACATAGGCATCTGCAAGTGAGGAAACAGAATCTGAACCTATGTATTTGCAAATGACCATCCCAAGGTCAGGTACAGAGCTGGGAGAGGGGCCCTGACTCCAGCCCAGACAGTTCTAGGGCTACATTGTACCTCCTCCTTGAGCAACGCACCCTCCTTTCTCCTTCCTCCTTCATCGGCTCCTTGCCTCACTGCCCCTGGGTTTTGGCTGTTTTGCTGCTCATTAGTGTCTCCCCTGCAGGGATGAAAAGGACTCTGCTGGCTTAGCCAATCTTCACACAGGTTCAGGTAGAGACAGGGGCTGGTGTTCTTGGCTTGCCTGAGTTTTCTGAATTATCTGTGGACCATTTTTATTCAAGACATTCTTAGTTCCCGTCACCAGAGATAATTTAAAAGTTGGCTGGCGGTACTCAGAGGAAGCCAAATGTACGTATGAAAATCTCCTTTCTTATGCTGCTATCACGCACCAAAGATTTCAACAAAAGTGCTATTTAGCTGCAATATTCAACACAGGCTCTGGATATTGCTACCAACTAGAAAGGTCCCATGATGGAGATGGAAGCTCATCACTGTTTTGTTTTCCCAAAAACTAGACACTCACTCAGGTGCCACTCTGTGGAATATTCTCCCTCTTGATGGCTTTGCATCCAGTCAGAGCTTAGCTACCCCCCAATCCCAATAAGATGTCTGGAAGTAGGCATGAATGAGGGGCGGCAGGGGGCCCTCTTGCTCACTGCCATCACTCACCTTTTCCTTCTCAGTGCCTCTGGCACTTCTGAGGCACAACATAGTGGACTTGGCACCTGTTCTCCATTGGAACTACCCCCAGTGGCATCTGAGCCATGCTGGTGAGCTACCTGAGTGTGGGGAGCCCAGGGAACTCTGGATCTGAAGCTGTTGGCCCTCCGTTGGCCTCACCTCACACAGGAGATCGTTCCTGACCAGCTCAGATACATCGAAAGGAAGCAGCCTCTGCCAAATGGGCTTCCTCAGCAGATTTCCCACCATTATAATAAGGGTGACTTTCATTACACAAGCTCACAATAACACAGCTAAAAAGATAACACTGAGTGGTCTTTGGCAGGGGAAGTATTCTGTGATCTCTCCACTAGTCATGAATGAGTTCAAAAGACTAAGAAGAAAAAAAGTTTAAAAAAGAATGAAAAACCTGCCAAACAAAAGTCAAACAGGACCCTGCAATTAGAATTGCTGTTCTAGAGAAAACTATCTGCCACCTTGGCCCACTGTGATCAGAGCCCTTGCATGCCCCGCACCTCCACCCCACCCCACCTCGAGCTTCCCTAACTCCTGCAGTGACAACAATTGAGTTACATGCTGACATGAATTTTGAGAGCGTGGGAAGGAGATGCTTTGTGAATTCCAAATATAATTATTGGACTATCATTTAAGAAAAGAACATTGTAAGGTTTTAATTTTTTCCTGGCCCTCTCCATCCTCCCTTCTGATCACAGTGACTTGTGACTTTACATTTAACTCAGTCAAGAGTGGATCTGGAGAAAGAGGTTTGTGTTCAAGTTCCACTGAAATTAACAGGGTGACCTTGGGGAGGAGGTTAACTCCTTGAACCTTAGCTGCCTTTATTGACCATCAGGATGGCAGTATCCACCTAAGAGGGTGGGAGAACTTCATGGGGTCTACAGACCTATGCAAACAGCACTGTTGCTGTTACCCCGGAGCCTCGACAACTCCTCCAGGGCTGAGATCACCTGTGTCTGTTTTTCTCACGTGTGGTTAGAACATCTCTGTATTTCCTTCATGCTTTCCTCTTAGAATCAGACGTATTCCTAGAGTATTAGAGTTGAAAGGAGCCTCAGGAATTTTCTAGGACAACCACCTGAAACCCTACCTCACCACCAATCTGAACCCCAGAACAACCACTCACATCAAATAGGAAAATCAAGGCCCCAAATCAGAGCAAGGTGGTGGCTCTCCTCAGCCTCCTGACTGTGGCTACATGTCCCTCTGAGAATCCTCTCACCTCCCAGCAGTCCCTCCCTCATGACTCAGCTCTTCTCTGTCATGGGGCCCCTTTGACCCCATTGACACAACATGCCTTTAGGTCCCTCATTTTACTTCACAAAGAGGAGGCTGCAGGGCCCTGAGGGCAGTCAGCTTCAGGGTACCTTCGCATTCTGCAGGGGGGGCTGGTAACTGGATGGCCGGTAGAATGTCCTCTGGGAGGCATCAGTGTGAATGTCACCGAGGAAGAGTTCCTCCACCAGGCGGTCCAGGTGATGCTGCAGGTACTGCTTCTCCACTCGGAGGAGCTGCAGCTCATGCATGGCGAAGTTCACAGCCTTGGTGCACTCACAGCCATCCTCCTCCTGCAATAGGTCATAGGGCATGTCCTGCACCCAGGCACCTCCAGCGGGGATGAAGCCAGGGCATGTGTGGTTCACCAGCTGGCTGAGTCTCTCGGCAACCGCCTCTGTGTGGCAGATGACCTGCACACTGTGCAGCTGGTAGTCAGCTTCAGTGCCCCCGCGGATGATCCAGGAGGCCTGGCGCAGACGGATCTTGCCGCGGATAATGAGGGTATAGGTGGGGCTTGTACAGCGGTTGCCGCTATAATAGAACTGGTAGGCCTTGAAGGTGTTATTGTGGTAGAATCTGTAAGACCTTGTGATGAACTCTGGGCCCGACCTCACTTCACAGCTAAAGAAGAAAAGGGGAAGAAAGACTTTTTCAAGCCCAAAGGCATGAGGAAGAGGTCCTTTACAGTGTCAAGAAATTACAGTACTAATAACAAAATGCTTACACTGTTCTAAGTCCTGTATACATACCAGTTCACTGAATCCTCACAAAAACCTATGAGTTAGATAGGTATTATTATTGTCCATATTACAGATGGGGAAACAGAGGCACAAAAGATTAAGAAACATGGCCAAGGTCATATAACCAGCCTGCATCACCGACAGATGGTGAACCAGAGAAGTCCAGCCCCAGCACCTATGAGCCTAATCACTCTACACCAGAAAGCCACTCATTCATTTGATGAACAAACCAGGAGAGCACAGCCTGCCATCTATACTTGCATACATGGGTCTAACACACAGAGAAATTTCTTCCTTTCTGGTAGGAAGAAGGAAAAAAGAGTGTATTTCTAGACTATAAAAGAAGTTCCCTTAAGCAGGGACTTGATTTCCTTACAACTTCTGTTTTATGGGCCATGTCTAGAGCAGGCAGGAATCCTGAAATGGAATCTAGTCTTGGGGAGGTGTCACTTAACAGTCAGAAATTCATCCTCCCACTCAATCAAAGTCAACTTTCCCTCTAGAAAAATAAAGAGGCAATTAGTAAAATTCAACTAATATAACAACAGTAATAAGGGTGCTGTTGACAATCAAATGTTTTTTGCTGTGGCATTAGATAAATTATAGATCCCTAGGCCAGAAATACTTGGACTGGGTCGACAGAGCACAAATTTCTCAATAGGTTTTAAGTTAGGTACATTCCTTACACTGCTTGAATTGTAATCAATTCAAAGACATGCAACACAGTCCACACCAGGCTAATGATGGAGGTTTCCTTCAGTGTGTTAGGCAATGCATTTGTCTGTCTATACCTTTTGCTAGATCCTCATCTCAGTTACATGACGTTCATCTCATTAATTTTGGCCGTATAACTCTGCTCATGCCTATAACATATATGATATATTATGTATTTATGTTATATAAAATAATTCTGGTTTGAGTTGACTCAGCATTGCTAAATCAAACAGTGGGTCTTGAAATCCCAAAGGGCAGTGGTTCTCAAAACTTCTAATATTTCCATTTTTTAGTTAAACTGGTAAAAGATAAACACTGTTTTGAAATGGGTACCTTTCAGTAGGTCAGGATTGTCAATTGATGTCAAATAACACCATATGGATGTGAAGCACTCAGCACTACTCTAAGCATTCAACATCTGTAAAAATGAGTAAGAAAAAAACCCAAGGTTTCTCCCCTGTGGAAAGAGAAATTTAGTGAGAGCAGTGATTAATGTCCCTTGAGGTTTAGCGGAGATCATATTTATTTATTTGTTTATTTATTTATTGTAATTTATTTTTAATATTTTGCCTAAGTACTGCCGATCTGCTGATTTGGCTTCCAGAGCTCAGCATTATATCAAGTCCATTTACTTCTCTGTCAGTCCGGCCACCATACTTACCTAAACTTTCTTCATCTCTAGAGGGAACTGTTGCAAGCCTTTTAATTGATCATCCCCAAACCACTTTTTCTACCATCCATTTGCCACACAGCAACCAGAGTACCAGAGCTCAATCATATCTCAAGCATGGCCCTTGTTGAAAACTCTTCAATGACTTCTCAGTTCTCTTAGATTGAAAGCAAAACTCAGAGAGAAGACCTGGCTTGCAAGGTGCCCTGGGAGATGACCCCACTCTCCTGGGCAGCCATATTTAGAGCTGTTCTCCCTGGTGTACTACACCCCAGTCTCAAGGACTCTGTGACAGTGGTTTCTCCACCCCAGGCTTTGCTAGTTCTTCCAGATGGAAAGCTCTTCCTTCAGTCTTTGCACTGCCAACCAAATCTCAGCTCAAATGTCCTCTTCTTTGCTAGCCTTCCCTGACCCCACTCTATCCTAAAACAGGGCCCCTGGTATTCTCTTTTAGCGCATGTCATTTTTTCCCCTCATCATAGTACTTCTTTGTATGTTTATTTGTAAAATTCCTGAAGACAGGGACCATGTTTGTTTTGTTCACTGTTATACACACAAAATCTAGACTAATGCTTAGCACACAGTTAATATTTGTATAATCAATAAATATTTGCTAAACTACTTTAAAGTGCATCACATTAAGATTGTTTGTGTAAGTATTTATCGTGTATTTATTTAGAGAAACCCATTTTTATGGAAAAAAAATCTTCTGGGTCTTCATCACTTTATAAAATTCCTTTTTCTTCTCCATATTTATTTAATCCCTCCCCAAGGTACCCACAGGCTGCAAAGGAGTAGTCAGATCCTAGAGTTAGCCTAGGTAATTCTCAACAATTTAATGGGTAGGAGAAAAACTGCAGGTGTGCCTCTGGCTATTTTTAAAAGCTCTAATGGAAGATAAGCCAGAGCTCAAACTGGAATAAATCTCAGCTCCACAGCCTGGAAAAGAATCCAAGAACTACAGCCTGGCTAGTAAGGTAGCTTGAGAACCTTTTAACTTACTCTTAGAATCCTGAAGCCATATATTAAATTACCAGAATATGGCTCGAATATTTACATGATCAGAAACTTGCAAGTCATGTTTCAGGGTTGGGGAAACACAGATTCCTAATTTCACTTGCTAATGGTTTCTTTTTATACAGCAGTGGTCCCACAGAGTTCGGTAAACAAGGACCCATTCACTCACACCCTGTGGTTAACTGTGGTACAATATCATCTCTGCTTTAGCTAAGATTTCTACAGAACTTAGCTCTGTTTCTTTACCAACCAGAATTTCAAAGCGTTGTTTGGCTCTTAGAATTTAGACAACACTTAAATCATTGTATATTATAAAAAGTCTACATACATCTGAGAAACCTGAAGAAAGGCTTTCCAGAGAAGTATGCTCCCCGGTCCCTCCTGCACCCCTCTTACCCAGTGGACACCCAGTGGCCTTCGATCGCTGGTGGCATCTGCACAGTGATCCTTGCACCATTATGGAGATGTTTGAGCATGTGATGACACTGTGATTCCTTGAACGCCCTCCAGGAACTTTTCTCTAAGGACCTAGGATGTGATCTGCTATCTGGATGAAGAAGGGCCGAACCCTCTCCCAGCCCTGAAAAAGAACAGTGCAAGTCAGTAGAAAGATGGGAAACAGCACTGCAAGTGGGAAATGCACACCTACTCCCACCCCACCTGGCTTTATCACTGCCTCTGCTTTTATAAATACACAGTCCACAGTGGGAAGTGTCCTGGGAGATCATTTCCCAGGTGAGAAAACTGAGGTCCATGGTGATAACAAACTGAGGTCCATGGTGATAACAAACATGGACTTGCGTGAAGTCATTTGGCTGGTTCCTTAAAAAAACTGAGCTCCAATTCATGCATCTATGCAACTATGCAGTACAGACAAATGAATGTCACAGGGGATGTAGAGGAGAGAAATGGACATGTTCTAGAGCCACCAAAGAAATAGGACTGAAGGGAGACGTGAGGGAGGGGTTATCAGAAAGGGTGAAATGTACAGGGTGAGGAAGGGAAAGAGTGAGAACAGCCTCAGTGTAAACGGAATTTTGATGGAATGGAGAAAGGCCCAGAGAACAGCTCCAAAGACCCCCCACTGTGATCTGTTTCCCTTGTGTAGCTCCCACGTGCTCACACCAGGTCATGTATCTTCTGCTTTCTCAGTCTCCAAATGGATGCTCTCTCAGTGGGTGCAGGGCAGGGCACAATATTTTCCCCCAATTTTCTTCCAAATCTGGCCCCTTCTCACCCCTACAAAGTTGGTGGCTAAATATATGACATAGAGTTTAAAAATAAGAGTGATTACAAGAAAATTGGACATTTTTCATTTTCCATGAGTAAAGGAATACTAGACCTAAGTTCATCTTTAGTATAAGTAGTTTATCCTATAAAAAGTAGTGAACTCTCAGCAGCCTAGTGTCCAGAATAAAGCAATGAGAACAAATGGAGTTATAATCTGAAAGGCCACTGTTTCCTTTGATATTCACTTTTGAAGTCATTAAGAAATTGATAGACTTTTTTTGTGGACCTACCATGTTTTCAACACCCTATTAGCAAAGAATACACTAGTTAGAAATATGTACAAAAATCAAATTAAAATATATGCAAAATAGATAAAATGCATTCATTAAAATACTACCTATGAGAAAGCAATTATGTTTTTAAATCAATTCCTGAATAATTTCATAAAGAAGACATGGTTTATCACAAATTTTTTGAAAATGAGAAGTTAGACCCAGAATAAAACGACTTACACCAACATGATGGAAATCTACTGCAGGAACTCAGATTTGCAGGCTGATAACATGCAGACAGTTGCCAAGATTCCAAGGGCTGACCAGAGCATTGACTTCTACGGTCTTTTGAAAGTCTTATCGAAAGCACTGAAAAGACAAGTCTCTATAAGGAAAGTCTACTCTAGCATGGAACAACAGCCTCGAATTGTTCTTGCAGATCTTAAATGAAGTGAAAGACAAAGAGGCAAAGACACTATGAGTATGATTCAACTAAGTGAAAATTGTAAAAAGAGACTGTAGAACAACATGATGGTGTCATGTTCAAATTAAATGTAATCTTATCACCAATAAACCATGTTTAGTCAAACCAGGTGATTCAAACCTGAGCTGGAATGAAACACTGAAACTAAGAAATCTAAGCCTAGTGGTATCAATATCAATGTTCATAGCTATGAAGGGAGGACCTCCTACCCTATAGCCTTGTACTTGCACCCAACGGAAGACACTGCCATTAGAATAATTTCCTGGGTGACCTCTCCCTATCCCTCGTTCATCCCTCCCCAAGTGAAGCAGTGTATGTGATGGAGGAGGAAACAAGTGTATTTGACTCGCTTTTTCTTTCTCTTTTCAAAAACCAACCAGTTTTCAAAATGCACATATTTTGATCAGCTCCCTGCCATGTAGTAAGGAGCCTGCCCCTTCAGTTGTTAGACTATGGCACTGCACAAGGTGGAAATCCAGGGATGAACTATTATCAATCCTGCCATGGACATGTGTCTATACTGTGTCTTCTGATCAAGAATTTATCATGATTTCTAATGTTCTAATTGCCATTTGCCTGACACCTGTTTGATCTTTCAGTTCACCTTCTAATAGAGTAGGGAGAAGGGTACTTGTCACTGTACCTCTGCCAACTCTAATAGTTATAATTATCTTGATGACAGGAAGCATTTCCTGAGTCCCTTGTTAGGCAATCAGAGAATAAAACATAGTACAACTTGCTATCTGGTGATTAATTATGATGTGGCTAACTTAAAACAGATTTTAACTCAAGTCACAATGCATTGAGAGTTGTGGAAGATTCTACTTTAAATATGAAATTAAACATATCAACCATGCTATTTTCTAAAAATTGATTTATAAACCCTTTTACACCCTGCACATGTTTTCCTGTAGAGATAAAAAGCCTGGGGAATAGTAGGTATGAGTGAAATCTCCAGAGCCAGGCTGCTTG